>NC_081853.1:13743709-13996209 GCF_963259705.1 Myotis daubentonii | reverse complement strand
CCCCGAGGGCTCCAGTCTTCAGTCTCGGAGAAGCTGATTGTGAAATCATCCCTTGGTTTTCCTTCCAGGGCTAAGCCCTCACAGAGCAGGCCTCTGTGGGGACATTCTCCCCAGTCTCACTCAGGGGAGCCCACTGGGGCTCAGCATGGGTGCTGGCTCCTGTGTGTTCCAATGGCTCCCCCGCCACCCCATCCAGCCTGCTATGCAAGTGGAGAACATGGGCCCCATAGTAGGTGCTCAATAAACTCGGACTGTGATTTTGACTTTCCCTGTGAAAGGGGCCAGATGCCTTCTCCTCTCTCTCTCGGGTGATAACACTGAGCGAGTGAGGGTCAGTGTCAAGTCTAGTTTGGCAGGAGGTCTTGGAAGTGCAATTATTGGTGTCTGACAGTTGATTCATTTCCTTGGGGAGTGTTGGTGCCAAAGGCCGGCCTGAGGTGGTGGAAATAGTCACTTTCTCTTCCATGGCTGACAGACCCAGGGCAGGGCTCTGCCCCCAGGCGGCTGCAAGCCCTCAGGGGAGTAATTGTAACTCAATAGCTTATTTTTCTTATTTAATTATAACAACAATACAGTCCCACCATGGACATCTTGGAACATACAGAAGCGAATATTGGAAAGAAAGCCAGGCAAGTGCAACCTCCCATTGGGAACAAGGTTGATACTTTGGCCTGTTGCCCCCCCACCGCCCGGCTGTGTAATGTGTCTTTCTGTGCACATTAATGTCACAGCCGAGGCGTCCCCACGTCCAGGAAGAATGCTGGGTGTGAGGTTTTAATGGCCACACAGGCCCGTGTCACAGGGCACCATCTTCCTGTACCCTCCTCAGTTGCCGGTGTTTTCCTGCATGCGCGCGCACGTGTGCATGTGTGCGCGCGTGTGTGCGTGTGTGGGTGCATGTGTATGTGCGTGTGTGTGCTTGTGGGTGCGTGTGTGTGCGTGTATGTGAGTAAACACACGGCAGTGAGTTTTTACAGGCACTCCTTGTGTCCTTTGTGCACCTTTATTTCCTCCCTTTAAAAAAAATGGAACCAATAAATCCCGCCTTCCTTCCCCTCAGGCTTTCTGAGGCAAAGTGAGAAAACGATACCAGGTGCTTTCACAACCTGGGAAAGAGCCGTCCAAATGGAAGGCCAGGCTGGGTTCTGAGCACTGCCTCCCCAAGCACTGTGTGTGTGTGTGTGTGTCTAAGTTATACCGTTTTAATTAACCTAGTTATTAATAACAGGGAAGGAGCAAAAGGAAGGTCAGATATTATGGGCATGTCATGTGGGCAGCTTCACCAGGAAGCTAAAACTTTACACTCCCCAGGGTGCAGCAAAGAGAGCTGCATGCCCAGTAGAGTTGGG
This sequence comes from Myotis daubentonii, assembly GCF_963259705.1. Lineage (NCBI taxonomy): Eukaryota > Metazoa > Chordata > Mammalia > Chiroptera > Vespertilionidae > Myotis > Myotis daubentonii. The sequence continues at coordinate 13,994,860 of NC_081853.1, read as the reverse complement.
GGGACTTGCCAAGGTGCTTGTTGTCAGTCACCTGGGAACAGGGCATTGGCCAGAGTAGGCGTGGCCACTGCAAGTGGCCCAAGATCTGAGATATTTAAGCCCTGAACAAAGGGTTCACTCTCCGGGCTCTTGGCCCTCTTGGTGCTCTTGGCTGCCCGCGGGTCTCTTGCTGCAGGGGGCGCGCTCCTCGGCTGCCCTTCCTCCGCACACAAAGGACTAACAGACGGCAACTAGCCTGATGCTGACCTGGCCCCGGCTGCCACATGGAAACTTGGGCACTGACTTTGCTTCCAGCTCTATGAAGCCCCAACTCCACTTCTTCCAGGACTGGACTAAGGGAAATGGGACTTTGGACACCCAGCCACTTGGGGTAGGTAATTCCGCTTAAATGAAAATAGCTCATCCTCCTGCACCAGCCTCAGAAAAGTCCTTTCCTCGAAATATCGTAAGGACATTGCCCCCAGCACTCAGTGGGGAAAGGGATACCCGCTTCCACTGGCAACATGAACAGGTGAGAGATTAGATGAGTGGGGGACTAGGAATAATAGCAGCCACAGCTTTTATGGAGCATTTACTGTGTGCCTGATGCCCTGGTAAACCAGGCACATGCACACCTGACTTCATCCTCACAACAACCCTCCAAGGGAAGTGCTGTTATTACCTACAAATGAGGAAACCGAGGGACAGGGAGGTTAAGTAATTTGCCCGTGGTGACATAGCGAGCAGGCAGGAAGCTGAGGAAGGACACACACACACACACACACACACACACACACACACACACCCCCTCTGAGAGCTGCAGTCAGCAAGGAGGGCTCCGGAATCCTGCAGCCACACCTTTCGGGGGGCTTCAGGATACACAGGGGTCCCCAGCATTTCTTTAAATAAGGCGCTTTTAAAAGATCGAGCATGTTCTCAGCAGGTAGGCAAATGGATCTAATGAGTATTTCCCCAGAGCCGGGAGGTTCTGAACTAGAAGTCTTCACTCAGAGGGAAAAGCCGAGAAGGAGCAGGCCTGCCCCTGGCACATCTGAGATGGAAGGGCAGAGCAGCGTCAGTGTGTGCATCTAAGTGTGGGTTCCCCTAGTGCAGTGGTCGGCAAACTGTGGCTCGTGAGCCACATGCGGCTCTTTGGCCCCTTGAGTGTGGCTCTTCCACAAAATACTACGTGCGGGCGCGCACGTACAATGCAATTGAAACTTCCTGGCCCATGCGCAGAAGTCGGTATTTTGTGGAAGAGCCACACTGAAGGGGCCAAAGAGCTGCATGTGGCTCGAGAGTCAGTTTGCCGACCACTGCCCTAGTGTGTGAGCCTGTGTGTGCACAGGCTCATGAGTGTGTGTGTGTGTGTATAGGCTGCATTTGACCTTCTGGGTGCCCAAAGACAAAAGAATTGTTTACTACTGAAATACATGTCTACGACATCGATTTTTCTAGTCCTAATCTTTGAGAAGAAACTGGACCAGGACCTATGCAGGGATTTCTTCTGTACAACCTTCAGCATCAAATCAGCAGCATTTCTCACAGCAACCACAGGCCTTGAGCACGAAAGACGGAAGGTGTGCGCTGAAGGCGGGGAGAGAGGCAGAAAGCGCCACTATGCCGAGGGCACCACAATAAACTCCCACCCCTTACGGTTCTCCCCACCCTCGCTAACTGACCAAATCCAGTGTGGCCACGTGTGCCTGGTGCCTTGGTCTGCTGTGTAATAAAATCAGTGCCTTGGCACGGCCAAGGACACAATGCAAATGGAGTCAGATACTTCTTTCCAAGCATTAAGAATTCATTCCTCCATTCACGCCGCTCGGTGCTCCTGCTGTTCCGTTGAACCACAGCGATGACTCACACTGCGAGTGCCTCCCTCGGAGGCCAGGGCTGGAGTGGGCAGCGGGGCAGAGGCTCTCGGGCTCGGAGGCCTGGGTCGCCAGTAGCCCAGCCAACCGTCCACAGTGTGTGGGGACAGGGAAACGGTGGCTGAATCAGGCCAGATGCCTGACGTGGGCCTCCCTGAGCTAAACTTGAGGTGTCTCGGGGCTGCACCCCCTTCCGCAGGCTCCAGGGGAAAACCTGTTTCTGTTTCCAGTTTCCAGCGGCCACTCCATGACCTGGCTGGTGGCTCCTTCCTCCTCCGTCAACGGCAGCAGAATTGCATCTTCATGACCCTCTCCTAGGGCTCATCTTCCTCTGACCCTCTGCTTCCCTCCACTCTGTGTCTCCCCCCCCCCCCCCCAATACTCCAGGATCATCTCCCTGCCCGAGGCCAGCTGATGAGCAAGCTGAGTCCCGTTGGCAGCCTCATTCCCCTTTGCCATGGAGCCTAACATCCTTACAGTATTTGAAGTGGGGAAATCGCTTCACATGTTCTACGAATTATAAGATCACTGCTTGTTTATGATAAAATATTCAGAACAGTGCAGAGCTATATGAAAAAACAATTTAAATGTCCACCTTTATCTGCTCTCCAAGATGGAACCACTGTTCACACTTTTTAAGCATCCTCCTAGAATTTCCCGTGCACATACAAGCATATATATCTATCTCTCTGGTCTGTCTCTGTCCCTTTATATGCTTGTTCTCTCTCTCTCTCTCTCTCTCTCTCTCTCTCTCTCTCTCTCTCTCTCTCTCTCTCCTGCTATCCAAACTGCCATCCATCAATCTACCCATCCATTCAGCTGGTAGGAATTGTGCTCCACACCACATTTCTTTATTTCTCTAAATCAAGTTAAATCTCACTCCAAACCTCTACTTGTCAGGGTGGAGAGAATTTCAGTACCAACCATCATTCTGGAACTCCCTTCATCCTTCCTCCTTGCCAGAAAATGGGGGAGGGAGGGGCTTAGTGATGTGGAAACAGGATCTGGCGTCTCCCCCGCTTTCCCACAGATTTCTAACAGTGTCTGTGAAGGATCTCAGTTAACACAACGTAAGAAACAGGCAGGCACGTGGATGGAAGACGGCAACACAGCCAGTACCCACAGCTTGTCTCTTGGAAGTGGGATCACAGCGATTTTAATTTTCTTCTTGACACAGCTCTTCTCCCCTCACCCCTTACATGTTCTATGGTTAACAGATATCTCTTTATAATCATTACCATAAAGCTCATTATCAGTTTCCTACATCTCCTCTGGCCTCTCCTTTCAGCTGCGTGCTGGCTCCCCAGGACCAGAGCCTGGTTTTTATGGTCACCTCATAGCTTTTCAACTGGAGCGCACAGCTGTAGTCCTTTCCCTCTGAGGGAGGGCTCGCCCCTTCCAGCTTCCAGGCCGCCATGATTGGGAGAAGAGTCTGGGCCCTGCCTTCTGAAATGGAAGTTCTGCTGCGTTGGGAGCACCCCTGTCACCGACTCAGGATACATTTTCCCAGAACAGAAAACTCATGTGGTAAACCCATTACCACGGCTTCATTTTGGTCTTTGCCTCAGCTCAGTCTTCACTCCTGGCTGCCTCCCTAGACACACTTGGTCACGGGGACAGTGCTTGAAATTCATCGCAGAGGCCAACCTTGACCTAAATCCATAAAGAGAGCCGAGTAAATTCATTGACTTGGGCCCCATTTAGACTCTCTATTGAAGGATAATAGCTTGTTAGTTTTACTAAGCCTCCAGTCCTTGATGAGAAGTGTTCAGAGTAAATATTGATCCAGGCTTTGTCCCTATGTGCATACAACTTGTCAACATTTACTTGTGAGTCTTGCCCTCTTAGGGACCAGTGGGGTGACTGGGATCTCAGCAGATGGGTAAGCAGGACCGCATTGAATGGGTGTGCCAGTCGTCTCTTTTTTTGTTTAATATTCGTCCTTTTATTTCTCTAGATTTCACCCATCTGTTAATATTTTGGTTGACTTTCCCCCCATCAGTGTGCATATTACAAACATCTGGGTCCAGCACTCGTCTGCTTTGGACTGTCATTTGCTAGAAGTCTTGGCCTCTATAATTCCCTGAGCTATTAACAGTTAAAAATAACAGCCAGCCCTAATACCGGCTTATCACTTTATGGCTGACACATTAGTTTGCATTGCTCAACTTGACCCCTGTGAAGCAGGAAGTAGTGTGTCCAGTAATTAGCAGCATCCGTTTTGGGATCAGAGAGACATGAGACCAAATCCCAGTCTGACTATTGATTAGCAAGTTGCTTAACTTTCTCATCAGATATGAGTATTCTGGGGAGTGAACTATAGCCTACTGCCTGGAGCATGGTTGATACTCAATACACAGGGACTTACTAGGACCATTGTTCCCATTTTACAGATAAAAGCAAAGAGAAGCTAAAGAATTTGCCCAAAGTCATACACTCCCAGTCCTGGGTTCTCTCCTCCCCATGAGGCTTCCCAGCTTCCTCCAGGACGCCAGGCACCAGGTATCTGATGCTTGAAATCCTCTCAATACTCACCAATGCTTCGGGAGCGTATTACTTATTTCATTGCATGTTTCCCAATGGGATGAAATGCAACGTCTGGTGATGTATAGACTTTGCCCCTCCCAGCACCCTACTCCCCGTCTCCTGCCAGCTGATGAAGACCTGCCAGTGCTTGGGGGCTGGGGGGAAACCCCACCCCTTATGCCAAGATTGGAAATGGGTCCTCTTGCCTCCTGTCTGCTCTGTCTGTCTCTGCCCACACCCACAAAGAGTAAACAGTCAAAACAAATGTTTGCAATAAAATGGGTAATTTGTATGTGAAAAAACAGCAGATGTTTGGCTTCAATAAAGGGCATTGGGAAAACTGGACAGCCACATGCAAAAGAATAAAACTGGATCACCATCTTACACTGTGCACAAGAATTAACTCAAAATGGATTAATGACTTGAATAAAAGACCCGAAACCACAAAATACATAGGAGAAGTATAGGTGCTAAGCTTTGGACATCAGTTTTAGTGGTGTTTCTGTGGATTCAACTTCAAAAGCAAGGGAAACAAAAGCGAACATGAAAAATGGGACTATATCAAACGAAAAGCTTTTGCACAGCAAAGGAAACTATCAACAAAACAAAAAGGCAGCCTATGAAATGGTAAAAGATATTCGTAAATCATACATCCAACATGGGGTTAATACCCAAAATATGTAAAGAACTCATGCATTTCAACAAGAAAACCAACAACCCAATCAAAAAGTGGGTGGAGGATCTGAATAGACATTTTCCCAAAGAAGACGTACAGATGACCCACAGGCACAGGAAAAGATAACCAACATCACTGATTATTAAGGAAATGCAAATCAAAATCACAATGAGGTATCACCTCACATCTGTTAGAATGGCTACCACCAAAAAGACAAGAAACAACAAGTGCTGGAGAGGATCCAGAGAAAAGGGAACACTAGTGCACTGTGGGTGGGGATTAAATTGGTGCAGCCACTATGGAAAACAGTATGGAGGTTCCTCCAAACAATAAGAATAAAATGGCCATATAATTCAGAAAAGATATATGTACCCTTATGTTCATTGTAGCACTATTTACAATAACCAAGATATGAAAAAATCTAAGTGTTCATCAACACAAAACTGGATAAAGAAGTTGTGATACACACACACACACACACACACAATGGAATAATACTCAGTCATAAAAAAGTGAAACTCTTCCATTTGTGCATGTGCCCTGACCGGGAATCAAACCGTGACCTCCCAGTTCATAGGTTAATGCTTAACCACTGAGCCAAACCGACCAGGCTGTGACACATGGATGGACCTTGAGGGTATTATGTTAAGTGAAATGAAACAGATAGGAAAAGACAAATTCTGTATGATTTCACTTGTAAGTGGACTATAAAAATAAAAGCAGCCTTCAATCAGGGCAAGATCTTTAGTGAATATCTCTTGCCCTCGCCTAGCTGCCTGCACTCGTCCTTCAGGGAGATGCAGGTCATTAAAGGAAACCAAACATTGAAAAAAAAAATACAAGCAAAACAAATGAACAAACAACAACAAAAAAAACTCACAGAGGCAGATAACAGATCAGTAGTTACCAGAGGGGCAGGGGGTGGAGGGAGGGTGAAGGGGGCCAAGTGTTTGGTGACAGACGGAAACTAGACTTTTGGTTGTGAGTACAGATGTCGGAGTATAATGTTGCCCATCTGGAGCTTATATAATGTTATAAAGCAATGTTACTGTGATTAAAAAACTGAAAACAAAAACCAAGTATTTTAGAGGCCACATTCATAGAGCTGGATGGCTTTAGGTTATAGAGAGTAATCATTACCAAGCATACTTCTGTCCTAATTTCCTGATAACAAACACGCCTTTTATTTATTTATTTATTTATTTATTTATTTATTTATTTATTTATTTATTTTTTATTGCTTAAAGTATTACAAAGGTTATTACATATGTATCCATTTTATCCCCCCGCCCTAGACAGTCCCCTAGCCTCCCCTATCCCCCAGTGTCTTATGTCCATTGGTTATGCTTATATGCATGCATACAAGTCCTTTAGTTGATCTCTTAACCCCCTACCTCCTGCCCCCCAACCCTCCCCGGCCTTCCCGCTGCAGTTTGACAATCTGTTTGAGGCAGCTCTGCCTCTGTATCTATTATTGTTCAAAAGTTTATAATGGTCTCTATTGTCCATGAATGAGTGAGATCATGTGGTATTTTTCCTTTATTGACTGGCTTATTTCACTTAGCATAATGCTCTCCAGTTCCATCCATGACGTTGCAAATGGTAAGAGTTCCTTCCTTTTTAGAGCAGCATAGTATTCCATCGTGTAGATGTACCACAGTTTTCTAATCCATTCATCTACTGATGGGCACTTAGGCTGTTTCCAGATCTTAGCTATGGTGAATTGTGCTGCTATGAACATAGGGGTGCATATATCCTTTCTGATTGGTGTTTCTGGTTTCTTGGGATATATTCCTAGAAGTGGGATCACAGGGTCAAATGGGAGTTCCATTTTCAGTTTTTTAAGGAAACTCCATACTGTCTTCCATAGTGGCTGCACCAGTCTGCATTCCCACCAGCAGTGCACAAGTGTTCCTTTTTCTCCACATCCTCTCCAGCACTTGTCGTTTGTTGATTTGTTGATGATAGCCAGTCTGACAGGTGTGAGATGGTACCTCATTGCTGTTTTGATTTGCATCTCTCGGATGATTAGTGACTTTGAACATGTTTTCATATGTCTCTTGGCTTTCTGAATGTCCTCTTTTGAAAGGTGTCTATTTAGGTCCTTTGCCCATTTTTTGATTGGATTGTTTATCTTCCTTTTGTTAAGTTGTATGAGTTCCCTATAAATTTTGGAGATTAGGCCCTTATCAGATATGACATTGGCAAATATGTTTTCCCACACAGTGGGTTTTCTCGTTGTTTTGTTGATGGTTTCTTTTGCTGTGCAGAAGCTTTTTATTTTGATGTAGTCCCATTTGTTCATTTTTTCTTTAGTTTCAAGTGCCCTAGGAGCTGTATCAGTGAAGAAATTGCTTCGGCATATGTCTGAGATTTTGTTGCCTTTGGATTCTTCTAGAATTTTTATGGTTTCCTGTCATACATTTAAGTCCTTTATCCATTTTGAGTTTATTTTTGTGTATGGTGTAAGTTGGTGGTCTAGTTTCATTTTCTTGCATATATCTGTCCAATTTTCCCAACACCATTTATTGAAGAGACTATCTTGGCTCCATTGTATGTTCTTGCCTCCTTTGTCAAATATTAATTGAGCATATTGGTTCGGGCCGATTTCTGGGCTCTCTATTCTATTCCATTGATCTATATGCCTATTCTTGTGCCAGTACCAGGCAGTTTTGAGAACAGTGGCTTTGTAATACAACTTGATATCTGGTATTGAGATCCCACCTACTTTGTTCTTTTTCAGGATTGCTGCAGCTATTCGGGGTCTTTTTTTATTCCAGATGAATTTTTGGAGAGTTCGTTCTAGATCTCTGAAGTATGCCGTTGGTATTTTAATGGGAAGTGCGTTGAATTTATAGATTGCTTTGGGTAGTATGGACATTTTAATGATGTTGATTCTACCAATCCATGAACACGGTATGTTCTTCCATCTGTTTATGTCTTCCTCTATCTCTTTTTTCAACGTCCTGTAGTTTTCTGAGTAGAGGTCTTTTACCTCTTTAGTTAAGTTTATTCCTAGGTAGCTTAATTTTTTTGGTGCGATGGTAAACGGGATTGTTTTTATAATCTCTCTTTCTGAAAGTTCACTATTGGTGTATAGAAATGCCTCAGATTTCTTGGGGTTAATTTTGTATCCTGCTACATTGCCAAATTCATGTATTAAGTCTAGTAGCTTTTTGATGGAGTCTCTAGGGTTTTGTATGTATAATATCATGTCGTCTGCAAATAAGGACAGTTTTACTTCCTCTTTTCCAATTAGGATGCCTTTTATTTCTTCTTTTTGCCGAATTGCAATGGCTAACACTTCCAGTACTATGTTGAACAGGAGTGGTGAGAGGGGGCATCCCTGTCTTGTTCCTGTTCTTAGGGGAAATGGTGTTAGTTTTTGTCCATTGAGTATGATGTTGGCTGTGGGCCTGTCATATATGGCTTTTATTATGTTGAGGTATGGTCCTTCTACTCCCACCTTGCTGAGAGTTTTTATCAAAAATGGGTGTTGAATTTTGTCAAATGCTTTTTCTGCATCAATTGATATGACCATGTGGTTTTTTTCTTTCAATTTGTTTATGTGATGTATCACGTTTATTGATTTGCGGATATTGTACCATCCTTGCATCCCTGGGATAAATCCTACTTGGTCATGGTGTATGATCTTTCTGATGTACTGCTGGATCCGATTTGCTAAGATTTTATTGAGGATTTTGGCATCTATGTTCATGAGGGATATTGGCCTGTAATTCTCTTTCATTGACAAACACGCCTTTTAATTGCTGGGTGTTTTTTCTCCACACACAACCCACCTTTACCAGAAGTAGAGGTTATCTGGGTGTTCACAGGGCTTAGCTTTCCACCTGGCTGGCAACGTGCACCTTTGTTCATGGAACTGGAGCAGAAGGAGGTAGGAAGGACCAGCGATGTTTGGAGAAGGGGAGGATTTCATGTGCCTTTTTTTATAGGCAGGACTCCCGAGAAATGGGAGGCCTTAACGGCCAGGTGCTCTGGCTGAAAGCCGGAGGGGTAACTTCTGGGTATGTTTGCCAACCAGGGAGGAGAGTACCAATGTAGTGGCTGCTCCTGCCACCTCCCTCCGCCCCTCCCTGTGCCCCTCACCATTTCAGGACCCCACACTGGGTTTGAGGTGCTTGACTGCAAACTCATCTTATTGTATGTTCTGGGATCTGAGCATACAATGTAGATACCCAAGCAGCCCTATAATACTCAAACTTCAAATTCAATATTGGCATGTCATACAATCTGCTGTTGCTTCCTGTAATAAGGAGGTTAGCACATGGTGACAAATAGGGAGTACGTTGTATTCTTGGGCTCCACCTTTGACAACTTTATTAAAGGGTCCTTTGGTAACTCAGCCTTGGTATATTAGTTATCTATTGCTGTATAACAAATTACCTCCAAAGTTAGCAACTTAAAAAGACCATATATCTATATCTATATCTATAGTTCTCTCTCTCTCTCTCTCTCTCTCTCTCTCTCTCTCTCTCTTTAAATATATATATATATATATATATACACACACACATATATATATCTTGATTGTGTGTTCACCACAGATGATGTATTACAGAATTGTACACTTAAAATCTATACCATTTTATTAACCAATGTCATCCCAATAAACTTAATGAAAAAAAGGACAATAAATATTGACTATCTTTGCCCGACTGGCTTGGCTCAGTGGTTGAGCATCGATATATGAACCAGGTGGTCACGGTTTGATTTCTGGTCAGGGCACATGCCCGGGTTGTGGGCTCCATCCCCAGTGTGGGGAGTGCAGGAGGCAGCCAATCAATGATTATCTCTCATCATTGATGTTTCTATGTCTGTCTCCCTCTCCCTTCCTCTCTGAAATAAAAAATTAATATATGTATTTATGTATATACACATACTAGTATATGTATACATACTAATATATATACATATATTATCTTTCACAGTTTTTGTGGGTCAGGCATTTAGGAGAAGTTTAGATGTGTAATTCTGGCTCCTAAGTGGTTTGCTATAAACTAAATGTTTGTGTCCCCCCCAAATTCACATATTAAGTCCTAATCCTCAATTTGGAGGCGGGGCCTTTGAGAGGTAATTAATTCATGAGGTGGAGCCCTCAATAATGGGATTAATGCTCTTATAAAAGAGGCCCCAGGGAGCTCCCCCGCCCTCCCTCCCCCTATGTGGGGACATAGTGACAAGATGGCCATCGAAGAACCAGAACTGGGCTCTTACAGAAACTGAATCTGCCAGCCCCTTTATCTTGGACTTCCCAGACTATAGAACTGCGAGAAATAAATCCTATTGTTTATGAGCCACAAGCTCATGGCATATTTGTTATAGCAGCCTGAATGGGTTATGACAAGGTCATAGTCAAAATGTTGGCTGGCGCTGCAGTCATTTGAAGCTTTGATTAGGGTTGGATAATTTGATTCCAAGCCAGCTCACTCACAAGCCTGGCCAACGTGGCCTGGCTGTGGGCTGGGGGCCTCAGTTCTCTACTTTCTGGGTGTCTGTGAAGAGTGGCTGGAGACTCCCCAGCACACGGCAGCTGGCTCCTGCGGAGAGGGATCCAAGAGTGGGCAAGGCAAAGCCACGTGTCTTTTATGTCTCAGCCTCAGGGGTCGCATCACTTTGCAAGGTCCTAATGTGGCCCCCTCGGCCCTGTCAGTGTGTGAGGTACCACACGTGGGCGTGGGCACTGAGAGGCACAAATCCCCGGGGCCCCTTGGCGGTTGGCGACCGCGTTTGCTTCACCAACTTTAGCAGCCGCCCTTTTTCTGCCTGCTCCCCATCTCCCCGGGAGGGTCGGTGCGGAAGGACCCAGCACAGAGGCCTTCCTCCGTGGGCCCCACAGTCAGGACCTGGGGGCACAGGGACCTCTCCTGGCACCTTTCTGTTTATCTGTGTTCCACAAAATATTTACAGGAAAATGCGGGTGAAAAGGAAAAAGACCCACATTTTACCGAGCACTTTTTATGTTCTAGGCATTGTGTCGAGCAGTTTTCATGCTCATGTAAATGAGTATACATGAGGCAATGTTGCTATTAAACTCTTTTTCTACAAAAAAGAAAACGGAGGCACAGAGCAGTGCCACAACCCTAGTCCCGCAGCTGGAAAGTGGTGGGTGGGGGTTGGGACACAGGAGCCTGTGGAGGGTCCACCTGGTACCTCCTGACACATTTCATCACAGCCAGAGGACAGCGAGGCAGGCTTCCATCTTACCCAAAACAGCCCGGTCAGGGCGCTCTTCACAGGCCCGGTACAGATGGACTTACACTCTACAAATGGACTTCTGGAAAATATTTCCTTTAAACCAGAACTCATTTTAAGAAAAATAATTTTTAAGTCTCTTTTTTCTCTCTCTCCCCATAAAACAGGATATACCACTCATTTCCAAAAATTGGAATGTAAACACAGAGAGAATAATTAAAAGCCACAAGGTTCTTCCCTCCAGAAAAGAAAACATTTTGAACATGTTGGGATCCAAACTGTGCCCCTCATGTGGGCGTTATTCCAGAAAGAAGGCCCCCTTACTCCAGCTGAGGCCCCGAAGCTTGGGCAGCGTCTCCCTCCGGCCTGGGAGCTCCAGGGGTGAACACGCTAAATGTGTTCCAACAGCAAGGAAGCTGGGATACCCGTCCTGGGTGACTAGGGACAGTGCATTCAATTAATAACCACCCAAGAGGGTTTGGTGATGCCCTTGGGTGGTGCGCACTGGAGTAGGAGCCCTCCCATTAGGTCTACGATCTGTAGTGGGAGGTTAATCAAAACATCTGTTCAAGTGGGAGACTGGCTGGAAGGAGCAGAGAGCACCCTAGAGCTGCTGAGGATGTTTGGAGCAGGTGGGCGGTCGGCACTGTGCACCTGAGGTGCGTGTGGTCAGTGACACCCTTAGGCGACAACCAAAAACCAAAAAAGCACAAATGAATCTAGACCTAAACCTGACACCTTGTAAAAAAATTAACTCAAAATGGATCATAGATCTAAATGTAAAACTATAAAACTTTTGGAAGAAAACAGAGAAGAAAGTCTTTGTGACTAGACTAAGGCCAAGTGATCTTGACACCAAAAGCACAATCAATAAAAGAAAATTATTTGAAAAATTGGACTTCATCAAGATGAAAACCTTCGCTCTGTTAGAGTCTCTGGCCAGGGATGAAAAGACAAGCTAATGAATGGGAAAAATATTTTCAGGTTACGTATCTGAGAAAGGACTTGTATCCAGAATACAAAGGTAACTCTCTAAACTCAATCTACAGAAACAGTAGGAAATGGTCCTATTAAAAGTGGACAAAGACTTGAACAAACATTTCGCCCAGTGGGGATACAGATGACAAATAGGCACATGAATATTTGTTCAACATATTAGCCATTAGTCAAATGTAAATTAAAATCATGATGAGATACCATAACACACCTATTATAGTGGCTAAGATAAAAAATACTGACAATACCAAGTGCTGACATGAACACAGAGAACGTGGATCGCACATACATTCCTGGTGAAAATAAAAAGTGGTACGGCTATTCTGGAAAACAGCCTGGTGGTTGCTTGTAACGTAGAGTATATATTTACCATGCAACCTAGCAATTACACTGCTGGGTATTTATCCCAGGGAAATGAAAACATTTATGTTCACACAAAAAACCTACTCCCAAATGTTCACAGCAGCTTTATTTGTAATAGTCAAAAACTGGAATTCGGCCAAATATCCTTATCTTTCAACAGGTGAATGATTAAACAAATGGTGTTAAATCTGTACAACAAATTCCCATTCAGCAACAAAAAGAAATGAGCTGTTGATATAGCCAACAACTTGAATGACAAAATTATAGTGATGGTGGCCAGGGGCTGGGAGTGGTAGAGGGTGTGACTATAAAGAGAGAACATGAAAGAGTTTCTTTGTGGTGATGGAACAGCTGTGCATCCTGGTTGTGGTGGCGGCTGCACAAATCTACCCATGTGATCAAATTTCATAAATCCATACACCACAAAAAGTACATGTAAAAACTGGTGGAATCAAATAATAGTTAAGTTAATAGTGTGCCAATGTCATTTTTTTGGGGGGTGGGTAAAATATTAGGTGTTACCATTAAGCCATGTGAAGCATAGATGGGAACTCTGTACTGTTTTTACAGTTTCTTGGGATTATCAAAATTTTTTTCAAAATAAAATATGACCAAATAGACAAAACTGCAAAACAAAGCACTCTGGGTCTTCTCACTCCATGCCTGAGCTCTGCCTACTGGCAGTGACACCCCCGTCTGATGCTTCATTATTAGCCTTTGCCAGGACATATGAATTGAAAAGAGAGTAAGCCAACATTTTGGATAAAACAGTGCTTCCCAAAGGGTTCTGTTAAAACACTAATTCAGTAGGAATTCCTATTAGGCAAGAATAACTATTCTGTGTCCAGGCAAATTTAGGAAACGCTGGGTTAACTTCCTGGCTGAAAGATTGCTTCGTAGGACATGAACATATGTTGTGGATCTCCAAGAGGGGGCTACAGAATACAGCAATTCCCTAACATTTGTCCAGAGAATCTTTTCCCTCCCCTTCTGGGTGTCCCAAAAGACTAGAGGTTCATGTGCTTAAGAAACACTGAGCTAAAGCATTCATCAGAGAAGAGGAGAGCGAGGCGTAAGGAATCGTGTTTACTTTGGAGCCAGGCCTTTGGGGATCATCAGCGTTTGCCATGTGGTGAGTGTAGCGACACAGGAGATATATGTTGGAGAAAGAGAGTCAATACTTATTGTATGAAAAGGTCTGAGTTTTATTTTTTTGATTCTCTACATTGACTTGAGACTTTGGAGAAGATTGCTCCCCCCCTTCCTCTCTCTTAGGGGTGAAGGCCCTGACAGTGGAATTGGATGGAGTAGAGAACAGCGAACAACTCGCCCTGGAGGCTGTGCACGAGGAGCTGGCCTTTGGGAAAGTGGGGTGGAGGGCCATGAGGAAGCAGATCCATGGGTGGGGTATTTTCCGATGACTACAGGGTTGGCCATATAGACTGAAACTTGGGGATGGAGGAGACTGAAGAAGTCACCCCAAACCTCTACCTTTCTGTGCAATTTTTATGGATTATAACATACGTCTGATGTATTCCCTCTCTCTCATTGCAGAACACATTACCCTCAAACTTAGCAGCAATAACCTTTAAAACGGAAATGACATTGATTAGCTCCCACAGTGTCTGTGGGTAAGGAATTCAGGAGTGACTGAAGTGGTCCTGGGTCACGGTCTCTCAAGGTGCTGGGATTGTCTGGAGGTTGGTTTAAGGCTGGAGGCTATGAATCCAGCATGGATGGCCTGTCCATGCTGCCTGCTGGCAAGAAACCTCAGTTCCTCCATGAGGACCGCTCATAAGGCTGTGTGAGTGTTCTCACAACACGGAAGCTGGCTTCTTCCAGAGCAAGTGACCCAAGAGAGAGCAAGGTGGAAGCCGCAATTCTTTTATGATGTAGTCTTGGAGGCCACACTCCATCATTTCAGCAATATCCCAATGGTTACACACATCAGCCCTATTCAGCCCTATTCAGTGTGGCATGAATTCTGGCACCAAAGAATCGTTGAGGGCCATCCTAAAGGCTGGTTACAAAACCCTATAACCAAAGAAATACTGAGTGAACAGTCTTCAGTAGATGGTAGAAGTTCTGAAATGGCTAAGTGCATTTGCTAGAGGCTGTACCATTCTGGGGCCCCAGTTTGGTCATTCCTTCAACCTATATTTATTGAGCACCGACTACGTGCCATCAGTTTGCTTTGGACATTTGCAGAGGGAGCCCTGCTAGAGAAGCATATCCCAGGAACACAGTCAGGAAGCAGACAGACGGGCTCAGGAAGAAGCACTGCCTTGGTTGGTGACCAGACCTGCATATCCGGCCGCCATCCTCATCATTTGAGCGGGGGGCCTCGAGGAGCGCACCAGCCTGAACAGCACTTCTGCCCTCTGTTTGTTGGATAATGACTTCATTTCGCGTACTCTGCTTAAGCGATCGCCTCCCCGCTCTCTCCTCTCTTTCTGGTCATAATTCTGTCTGTTCCCATTTTACCTGCAGACAGGTGCTCTCCAAACCACACTCCCCACATGTACTAAAGCTGAATAGTTTCCTGCTGCCTTCTCCCATATTTCTAAAAGCAAGCTCCTCTCTCCTTACACAGAGAGCCTACCCTGATGGGGAACTTGATTAAAGCACAATTTGCCTCTTCCCTCAGGCTATTTATATCTCAGTCAAAAGTCTTGGTTGCCAAAGAGCAATAAACTCTGCCCATCTTCAGCATAAAGGAATTTCTTAGAAGATATCTGAGTCCTCAGAACTGATAGCTGTCTTGAAGGTCAAGCTTAGGAAATGGGTACAAACCCACCTGGCAGGCATCGCTCAGTGGTTGAGCGTCAACTTATGAACCAGGAGGTCATGGTTAAATTCTCTGTCAGGGCACGTGCCTGGGTTGCAGGCTTGATCCCCAGTGGGGAGTGTGTAGGAGGCAGTCGATCAATAATTCCCTCTCATCATTGATATTTCTATCTCTCTCTCCCTCTCTCTTTCTGAAATCAATAGATATATTAAAAACAGATTTAAAATGTGACAGATGTAGAAAAAAAAGAAGTGGGCACAAATCCTGGACCTTCTGCAGGGCCAGGCAGCAGGGCGATGTGGTCAGCGTGCCACTGTGGCCACTGTGTTCATGCTCCTTCAACTCCTCCTCCTCCTCCTGTCCTTGCTTCACAGCCTTAGGATCCAAAATCCTGGAAAATCGCATCTTTAGTTTGGTCAAGGTCAATACTGGCCTCAGGCTCCAGGAAAAAATAAGACTTGACCCATTTTGAATAAAATAAAATGAAAATTAAAAAGCCAATGTTTTTACATGTTTACTAATTCTTTCAACGGCTCTCACTGATCTGTCTCCATGCCATTCACACCAAAGCTCTCCAGTGCTCAGTGAGTAGACAATTACTTCACCGTCCGTAGGATCCACCCAAGCCTTGCATTTTTCATAAATGAGCCCTCTAAATTGGCAAACACTCTCAAGAAGTGGTTTAATTGGATGTTCTGTTAATTTACCAATAATCATCTCCTAATGCCATTTATTACGGAAAATTAGATGAATGTAGAACGAGCAGAAAAATATTGATTGCCGCCCTCTGAATTTTTAATGAGTATTTGATTTATGAATTAATTCTTCATTTCATTAATTAGAGTAGCAAGGCAGTCTCCCAAACAAGGCCACGGCGCTGAGGATTATTGTGACTTTCTCATCAGCAATTTTAGATAACGATTCGTTAAAATGAATTTCTTCTCTGGTCCAAGTTTTGTATCCTGCCCTAGCAGGAGCCTTATGCTTTGTGATTTTTTTTTATGTTCCTTCACTCATCCTTTGTTTTTGATCTATTTACCCATTTTGGACAAATTTTTTCATCTTCCATAGGTGGTGGCCTGGTTGACCTCTACCATGCCCCAGGGTCCTGTAAGTTCATTCGGAAGAGCATTTGGTTCTAGTTGGCTTAAAGGGCCCCTAAATATGCAAATATCTGTCCTCAAAAGGTAGCCACAGCTTGGTATGTAGCAGGGGCACAATTAATTACTTGTGGAATGATTGAGAGAATCAGTGAACACACGCTTTGTTTTTCAAAGATCTCCCACAATGAGTATCCTGTTCCATCTTTTAAATCACCTCTGGAAGTGGAGAAAAGATGGCCTGGTTGACCAGAAGCTCGGGTCCTGGAGTAGACAGAATCCTGTCTTTGCTATATGCTAACTATGTGGTGATCCTCTGTTTCTTCATCAATGAAATAGGAGGAATTAGGTTCTCTGCCTTATGGGGTTTACTCTGTGGTTGCCCTCTGCAACCCCAAATTGGTTCAGATGTTGACATGAATGATGTCACAGATTCACCAAAAGGGTATAAAATATTTATTGCAGCATGAGACTTTCTGGGGGAGGACTGGGCAGGCACCCAAGATGGTCTTACTATGGTTAGGGGTGAGGCTGGGGAGAGAGTTTCCACACATGAGCAGGTTTTGCATGGTTTGAATTTCCCCGTGGGAGGAAGTGTCTGGGCTTTTATCAGCTTGCCCAAGTGTGGGGCAAAGGAAAATGGGAATAGTGGGGGCTTGAAAGGTGTCAGCAGGCAAACATTAAAGATGGAGTCTGACTGTCATGAGAAAATAGTTGCTTAAAGCACATCATAGCCCAGTGTAGGGCTAAGTGTTTAATAAGGGGATTATCAATGCAATGGTTGGTTTAATCCTTTTAAGAAGCTTTTGCATTTATTAACTCATTCTCTCTGTATATCAATGCAAGAAATTGAGAGACCTGCTCAGAAGTTGTTCTGGCAGGAAGAAAAACAGTTGACAAATGGTAGCTGCTGACCTCACTCTCACCATTGCCATCATCATCACCAGCTTTATCATCACCATCACCATGACCATCATCACCATTGCTACTGCTGCAATCAGCAGCAGCAGCACCAACACCATCCCATCGTCCCCAGCAGTGCCCCTTCATTGCACCAGCAGCAGCAGCCATTGCCATATTCACTATCTCCACCACCATCATCATCACAGGATTTCTCTTATATTACGTATATCTACTTTCTTAGTTTGGAGAACTATGTTGCAGACAAGATGACATTAGCTATTAGTAACAAAAAATAAAGGCTTAAGAATAAGGAATTTAGTCTCTCACGTAGCAAGAAGTCCAAGAAGGGTGGTTCCAGGAGCTCAAAGACATCTTAAAAAACCCAGGTTCTTGGTTTGTTCTGCTCTGCTATCCTCATTGCGCTATCTAGTCCTCCTCGGTTGGTTTACCATGCACACATACAAATGTGTGTTTTGGAAGAAAAGAAGAATGTTTCTTCCATGAGTTTCTTTTTCATCATCAAGTAAAATCTTTTACAGAATTGTCTCCCCACAATCTCCCTCCCCCTAGCAGTTTCTCCCGATGTCCCATTGGCTAGAATGATGCCACATGGTCATGCATAAACCCATCACTGGCAAGGGGCGTGGTTTAGCCCAATCCTGGTGTACTCCTTGGGGCTGTGGAGTGGAACTGATTCCTCTGAAGTTTACAGGAGGTGCATGTCATCCAACAAGGAGGAGGGAGGAGGGAGGAGGGAGGAGGGAGGAGGGAGGAGGGAGGAGGGACTCCGGTGGGCAGTCACTGGAAACTGCTGCAGGGTCTGTTGACTGAGCTCCTGTGCAAGAAACAGAAAATAGCGGGACCTTTTCCTTTGGCCAGGGTAGATGGTGATTTGTCCTCATGAAGCATCATTAGGCTGTCAAACTCACTCCAATGAACCAAAGGGAAAAGAAAACTTATTGGGATGATATTGGGATATATCAGAGTCTCAGAGAATGCAGGCGTGAGGGCAGGTCTGGGAACTTCATTCTAATGCTCAGCCATCAGTGTGTCAGCCAGCAGACATCTGGACACGGAGCAGCTGCATCCTCCCAACTTCTCTCTGTGCATCTGCTTCACTCTCCTGTCTCTGCCAACTTGTGTTGTCGGCTGTGTTCTGCCCACACAATGCCAGCCCTGGCTTTATAATGCCTTCTGTTCATAATTCCAATGGAGCCGATTGCAGGTTCTGAGGAGAGAGAATTTGATTGCTGCATCTTGAACCAATGTGGTCCACCAGTGTTCACCCCCGCTCCGATGGGCAGAGGCTGGAGGTTGGGTCGCGTTGCCACCTGGTCGCTTTGCCCATCCATCAGGGGCCACTTGAGAACTTCCTCTGAGAAGGCGTCAGGGAGTTTCTCTGGAGGTGCCAGGCAGGGAGGAAATGACTGTTTGGAGGAAATGTGGGGCCCTTCTCTTGCTGTGAAAGGCTAAATAAATACCTTGCAGTCTGCTCACCACAGCAGTAGCCATGCCTCACTTGAGGGACTGGTTGGCATAGTGGTATCTCCCTCATGTGTAATATGTAGACAGCAAAGACCCCAAAAAGGCACTGCAGCGCAAGGAACACAGTGCTTTCGTAAACAGGCTCCTTTATAAGTATTATTCTGAGCACTCGCATAATGACAGAGTTCTCACTGATATTCTTGGAATCTCATTTTATAAACCCCTGTCATCTACTTCCTCCCATACAACAGGTGTGGTCTATACCCATAGCCCTCCACAAACACAAAACCAAACACCCTTGCCTGCCTCCGCTTAAACTGCTTCACCCTCTTTTCCTCCCAGTTCCCACCCCCAAACCCATAGAACCCATCTGGCTGGGCCAGACCCTCCTTGGAGGGTGGAGTCAAGAAGTGAGCTACAGCCCTGGCCAGTGTTGTTCAGTGGTTAGAGTGTCAACCTGTGCACAGAAGGGTCGTGGGCCAAGGGCATGTACCTGGGTTGCAGGTTCGATTGCTGGCCCTGGTCAGGGTGCATGCAGGAGGCAACCAATCAATGTGTCTCTCTCATATCGATGTTTCTCTCTCTCCTCTGTATCTCTTCCCCTCTTTCCCTCCTTTCCACTCTCTCTTTTCAAAGTAATGGAAAAAATATCCCCAAGCGAGGATTAACAACAACAACAACAAAAGAGAAGTGGGCTGCAAAGGCTAATTTTATGTGCAAACTTGGATGGCCGTGGTAAGCAGATATTTGCGGAAACATTATTCTGAATGTTCCCATGAAGGTGTTTTCCGAATGAGGTTAACATTTAAATCTGTGGAAGCAAATTGCACTCCACAGTGTGGGTGGGCCTCATCTAATCAGTTGAAGACGCTAATAGAACAAAGAAAAAGGTATTCTGACAGCACACTGCCTTTGGACTTGGAACTGAAACTTCCTTAAGTGTCCAGCTTGCCAGTCTACCTTGCATATTTTGGACTTATCAAACCGCCATTATTACATGATCCAATTCATGTAATCGATCTCTCCCACTCTCTAGATGTACACACATGCTGTTGGTTCTACTTCTCTGGAGAACCCTGACTAGTGCATTGTTCCAAGCCTGAACTCTCTTGTGTGGGCAGGGGGTGAGGAAAGCCTAGGGATTCATTTACAGTTAATATTGATGACATCACAGGTGGGACGATTCTGGAAACTGCATTTTGTTTTCTGCAGCTGCAGGTCAGATTCCCTGTCCTGAGCGGATTCCTTCCTGGGGCAACATTGAACACCCTGCCAGCTGCACAGAGACGCTGCGGCCTTTCTATCCTTGTCTCCTGACCCCATTGATAACCGCCAAGGGTCTAACTTGGCCTTAGATCAGTGGTTCTTAATGGAGCACATTTGCCCCCTGGGGACCTTTGGCAAAGTCCGGAGACATTTCTGGTTGTCACAGTGGGAAGCAGGTGGTATGGCTGGTATCTAGTGGGCAGAGGTCAGTGATGGGGCTACACGTCCTACAATGCACAGCACAGCGCGCAGCCACCCCAACAGAGACTTATCTGGCCCAAAATGTCAGTGTGCCAAGACTGAGGAACTCGCCAGTGGTCGGCAAACTGCGGCTCTCGAGCCACATGCGGCTTTTTGGCCCCTTGAGTGTGGCTCTTCCTAAGCCTTAGGAGTACCCTAATTAAGTTAATAACAATGTACCTACCTATATAGTTTAAGTTTAAAAAATTTGGCTCTCAAAAGAAATTTCAATCGTTGTACTGTTGATATTTGGCTCTGTTGACTAATGAGTTTGCCAACCACTGGTCTAGACAATTCACTAACATGAAACAGGCTTTCCTTTCAACCCTAGCTTCCAGGAGATATTTACTGTTCCTTTCTGTTGTGCTCTCTGTCTCTCTTTCTCACACACACACACACACACACACACACACACACACACACACAATCTTTTTCTAATATCACTTTATCAGTTGAGAGAATATGACAGAGACAGAAGAGACAGCGTTTTATTTCACGGATCTCTTGACCTGTAACATCCCAGTGCTCACTGCCCAGGGCCTCTGGTTCCCCAGCATAAAATCTGTGAGATTTAAACATATTCTCTGGGATGCCGCACAGAACACACAGATAGGAGGTAGTGAGGTCCTTTCCCAAAGCCCTACTCCGCACAGAATCGCCAGGCGGTGATCCGATCAGGGCTTTTGTCCTATCAACATGGGTGTGTGACGCCAACCCCGCCCAGACTGAAGCGGAGTCGGGCAGTCCGCACTGTGCACCCCCTTCTCTAGCTAATGGGCTTTATTTTGCCCAAAATGAGCATTAAAGAGGCACTGGTGATTCTAACGATGGTTTTGTTTGCCTTGGGAAATGGGAGACCTTGCCACATAATGATAACAATCATCTTCAGGTTTATTCTGGGATTGATGGATTATTATAATGTTGTGGAAAATTATTTTCCAATAAATGTTAAATTTTGTTTTTTTTCTGAGCCTCTCTCTCTTGGCCATGTTTAGCGTTTGCTTCTGCATTAAAGATGTGTGAATCTCAGACAAACTGCTGACAAAGGCTGCTGTGTTTCCTCTGCCATTTCTGACTCTTCAAAATACATATCCCACGTTAATTATTTGGTGGCCTTGGTATCTTTTCTTAATAGGAGAAGCTTGGTGAGCTTTGTGAAGCCTTTTTAGTGAGGTTCTCAAACATTAAGATGGGCGATTTCCACAAAATTCTCAAGTTCAACCAGGTAGGTTGTAACGGTTTCGGTCACCAATGCAATTTTTTTTTTTCATTCATGGATTGTTTATCGCTGGGCAGGCAATACTGCGTGGAGCTGATGGACCTGCTTCAGCGGGTGCTCCCCACGGGCCAGATCTTTCTCTCACAGTGGCTGCAGCTTCCGGGTGGTGGCCTAACGTTTTCCAAGTGGGTGCGAGGAAATACACAGTATTCCCCCCTTGGCCTGCTTCCCCCTCCTGCTCGCCTCTCTGAGATGCACCCACTCAGTGCTTCTGCTGCACAGCCAGGGGCCTAAAGGTTAATCCCTAGGATGGAACGATCAACACTCAGTCGGTGGGTGAATATTTACTGACCAGCCCCTATGGTCAGATCCAGGGTGTGACAGACGCGACAAAGACCCTGACCCAGAGCTGGTCCCCGTCCATGTTCTCAGAGTCTCTGCAGCTCAAACCCTCTTCAGCACTAGGTGCTGGGATAAACACAGGCTGGAATGCCACATCAAACAGCAAGAAGTGGAGATCTCACCCCCCCCCCCCCCCCCCCCCCCCGCCGTACCCAGCTTCACCGACGTTGTTAAGGACACAAGTTACTTCCAGGCACAGGGGAGGCAGGGAGAGACCAGGGCCCGCCAGCGGAGTCCCCAGTGAGCGTGGGAGCAGATCCTCCCTCGGTCCAGCCTTAAGATGAGACTTAAGATGAGACCGTAGTTCCCGCTGACAGCTTGGTTGCAGGCTTGTGGGAGACCTTGAGGAAGAGGCCCTTAGCTAAGCTGAGCCGGGATTCCTGACCACAAGGTGTATTGTTTTAAGCTACCAAGTTTTGGGGTCATTTGTTACACAGCAACAGATAACTAATATGATCACAGCCGAACTTCAGGTGCAAAATGCCACACAGAAGTCCAGGAACCTCTGAAGTGTACACCTCATGGACTGAGTGTCTTTAAGAAGTGAAAACAGCATGTGTCTTGGGATCCCAGGCGGGGGTGGCAGGTGACCGTAACCGCACAGGGGTCCCGTGCCAGCCGGCCACTGCCATCGGTAGGCCTCCCCTGGGTTTCTGAGACCGTCTGGCCTTTCCTTCTTAGGCTCTGGCTCTGTTCTATGGCCAGATAATAGGAAGAGAAAGCTGATGGGCTTTCATCCTTACAAACGATGAAGTGGCCATCAATTCATCTCCCTGGGCAGATGTCCTGTGGCCACAGAGAAAAGGTGACCTTTGCTTACCCCATAGATGTGACATATTATTGTGTTTGGCTTTCCAGTTGGCCTGTGGGAGTCATGTCACAAGGAACCAAGAGGCTACAGTCTGAACAAATGGCTCTGGGCAAACTGGTGGCTGTGATGAAGGGCAGGTCATCCAGAGGGTGGGCATGCCAGGCTGGGCAGCCATCAGAGCACACATCATGCACAGGGAGACACGACGTCAGCTCCCATAGAGCACGGGGACTGCCAGCAAGACTCCCAGGGTCGGTGGGCTTACCTGCTGATGACAGCACAGGTGGGCAAAGCCTCCATTCTTTTTAAACCTTTCTGGCCCTGGGGGAGGGGCTCCACTCTGACAAGAGGAAGCCATTTCCACCTTATCAGCTGACGCTGTCCTGTGAGTGGTAGGAAGGCCCAACTTCTTTTACATGCTCTGGATGGGCCAGGTGAGCGTCCTGTCAGAGCAGGTGAACTTTGAACAAACTAGACACATGAACTGAAAAGAGACCGTTCAAACCATAAAGAGCAGGAGGCGCTTATGGGGAGGATCAAGTGAGTTACAGGAAACAAAGCAGCTGCGTTTCCTTCACCATCTGGGGCACCAGCACCTGCCTACGACACCTCCTCATGCTGGGGCCTTGGCCCAGAGCGGGAAGCCCACCCCAGCCTCTCTATGTGGTCCCCGTTGTCCCTCAGCCCCCTGGGCCTGAGGATGTGGGCCCTCCGCTTCCTGCCACAGGCCCAGGTCTTCCTCTCCTGGCGTGTGGGAGCACTCTGGTCTGTTCCACTGGCTGCTCTCCGTGTGTTAAGGAAGATCGTGTTAGTTAGAAACCTGGTCTCTTCTACCAGCAAAGCCAAGCCAGCAGGCTCTGACCACTCTCAGCATTCGTAGGATCTGGGGAGCAGCATTTAGGGGTGTGTGTGTGTGTGTGTGTCCATGCCTGCATTTTCCTGAAAAGGTGGGGGGATTAAAAGACATGGCTTTGCTATTTGTGGTAGATCATCACTATCACTTGGGGAAAGAAGAAAGGAAGAAGCTGAGACCTGTGTGCCCACAGGCCTGGCTGGGACGCAGGACTCGGGGGTGTGTGGTGGGGAGAAGGGCTCGGTGGATGTTTCCTTTCCTCCAGAAAGCATTCTCAGGTGCCAAGGCTAGGTTAGGGGCCCCGTTTTCTCCCCCAGAGCCCTTCTTTTTTGACTCATAGCCCCGAGGTTTGTCTATCGTCTGTCTCCATGTCTAGATGGGAGTTCCAAGATGGCAGAGTGGGATTGTGTTCGCGCCCCAACACAGCACCTGGTGGATAGGACACGCTCAATAGCTACATAAATCTATCCCAACACCTGCTTATTAAACACCTTCTCTGGGCCAAGGAGTCATAATTGTGTGTGTGTGGGGGGGAGGGGGAGGCGTTTACAGTGGTCATCAAAAATAGAATTACCGATCTCATTTACAGTCAAGATGAGAAGATTGACATTACGTATAAAAAAATTATAACCCTAATAAGGAACCTAGTGCTGTGAGTGTCTATTCTGGGAATGTGACCCAGCCAGGGGGCTCAGGAAAGTTTCTCACAAAGAAGAGACAGGTAAGTGGAGGTCTGGAGGCCGCGTGGGCACTAACAAGCCGAGGAGGGGAGGGGCAAGCAGGGCGAAGGCCCTGAGGCAGAGGGGCCCAGGAACAAGTGCAACCAACCCCAGCGGGTCAGTGGCTGAAGAGTGAGGGGTCATGTGATCCAGGCGAGTCTCTTGGGCGGGGGAGGACTGTCTCACACACGACTTTGATGGCGAGGACACACAGCAGTTGGGTTGTTGGTGGAATAAAGAAATTTCCCCACAGTCGCCTCTCCAGGGACCTTTGTTCCTTTCTCAGCACCGTCAGGGAGCCAGGGCCGGATCCCAGGTGGAGACTGCGTGCTCCGGTCACCCCGCTGCCTGGGTTTTCTGGGCTTGCTGCAGCAGCAGCTGCCACCCCTCGTGTCCCTCTGCAGCCCGGCCCTGCCACTGTCCCCCGAGCCTGGCTGGCTGGGCTGCCACCAGAACACAGTGTGACTCATGGGCTCATTCAGAAGAGCAGGTGCGGCTCTCACCTGGTTCTGTGGGACATCTGCTTCCTGGTGTTCCCTCTTGGGGAGGTCCCCCCCCACCCCCGGCTGGGGAGGGCACGTGCAGGTGTTCCAGTTGATAGCCCCAGTTACAGCCCAGCCTCTGCCACCCCAGTCCAGGCACCAGGCGTGTGCATGAAGAAGCTGCCGGATGATTCCAGCCGCCAGATGCCCGGTCACCTCCACCTGTATCAGTCTTTCCCGCTGAGGCCCAGACATGGCGTAGCTGAGGTAAGCTGTCCAGCCACCTCTGGATTCCTGACTCCCAGAGTCTATGCGCAGAGTAAACACCATGGTTGTGGTTTTACACCACGTAGGGTGGGGTGGTTTGCTGGGCAGTCGTGAAAACAGAACCCAGGTCAAAGGGGCCGAGATAGGCAGGTTTGCCAAGGGCAGCAGGAGGGAGCTAGTTACTTGGGCTCCGAAGGTCGGCCTGGACCTCAGGGGTTCTCTCACAGGACCCTAATTCTGCTCGCTGATGGGGTGGACAACCTGCGGAAAACCATCTTCAAGTCAGAAGCCCACCTCGCCCCTTTCAGGCAGCGTTGAGGCAGGAGTGGGTGTTGAGCCGATAGAACACTCGCTTAATTCTTTCTTTCTTTTTTTTTTCACCATTCTCCAGGTGTGAAAGTCACACACCGGCTGTGATTGCCTGCCCGAATCCTTATTTAATTGTTATTTTCGGATCAGTTGTTTCTGAAAGATCCCCCAGCTGATACACACTGCTGGTATTTTGCCAAGAGAGATAAGCAGTCCCAGCTTGTACTGCGATTGGATTCAGTGGTAGCAAAATGCAGCAGCTGCCTCCCAGTGGACGTCTGCCCTGGATCTGATTCAAACCCACCTCTCACATCCTTACCTTGCCAGCGCTGGTAACCTGCAGCTGCCACGGCCGTGGCCACCTGATCAGGTTCCTAAAACCTCAAGCAGCTGTAAACCCTGAAAGACATGCTGGGGAGCGACTCCTCTGATCACCCCAAGCACCGGCCACGACCCTTTTCAGCCAAAATATGGACACAAAACCCGAGGTTAAGCAAACGTCCACTTTTGTGATCTTTAGCACGTTATGCACTAAACTGAAAATATTCAGCACAACAATAACTTCTTCCCGGGTGTTGTTATTTTGCACACCAGGTGGTAAAACTGTAACTGTGAATAAATTGCTTATAGTAGGTTTCCCCCTTCAACACTGTCGCGGCAGATGGACTAATAAATACCCAACACTGTGTACCCACATTTGCAATTTCAGAAGGAGGAAGGCTCCCCCTCCACACAAGCGAAATGCACAATCATCCAATGTTATACTTTTTAATGGAAAAACTTAACTCGTAATGTCACTAGCGTCCCACTTGCAGCAATTTTCCCAGTTTAACGGCAGTTAGGATGCGGAAGAACACGTGAGCTGCTCTTTATGTTCTCCCTTCGCAAGAACATCGTCTTTCCTTCTTGGAGACTTTTCTGACTTTGAATTTAGGGCGTATTCTTGCACTTTTACTGGCAGCTAAGGGAGCATCGATGAGTAACCGTTTCTCAGGCGGCCTCTGCGCCAGTGCTTGAGGCGCCTGCGCGGTGGGCAGGAGCGGGCTGCGGTGACCGCAGGTCTCTGCCCGTCATCAGCGGGGTGACCTTGGCAGACCCCATTCTGCCCCTGTCCCTTTGTTTTTGCATTTGCCACATGGGGTGTAAGCGGTGCAGTCCCTGTAGGGCTAGTGGGAGGACTAAACAATGGAGGTAACAGTGCAGTAATGCCTGGCCCAGGGTAGCACTCAGTGACTGTTGGCTTTCATTAGGATTAAGGCAGCCGAGTGGGGTAGAGTTTAATAAAAACTTTTTTTTTTTTCTGAGAAAGGACAACCACCATATAAAATATACTAGTGACTACTTATGGGAGAGACAAGTCCCTTAAGCACACATTTTGTTGCGCCGGTGTATCTACCATGGAAACAGGGGAAACAGTCCCTCGCTGGGCTCAGAGAGGAAGCTCAGCCATGTCTGCATTGCAGGATGCTGTGGTTTAATACCTCTGAGAGGGCCTCCTTGCTGGGGAGAGGGGGGTTGTCAGGTTGGCCTGCGGGCGTCAGGAGGCTCTCCCTCCTCCCTGCCGGGCCTGCTCAGGGCCGGGAGCTCCCCCAACACCTCATCTCTTGCCCAAAGGTGGTGAGAATGACCTCTTTGGGGAGTGACCCTGGGAGGAGGTGGTACCAGATAACTAAAACATTGGGAGCAGTGGCGATGGGGACCTGGGGCTCGGCTCCAGTGAGCAGCCAACTGAGCTGATTTGTGGAGCCTGTGAGCACTGCTGAGGGAGTCCCAGAAAGAACGAGGCCGCATTTTGATGGTGGAGGGAGGAGCAGAGGGGTCTCTCACGATCACCCTGGAGGGGGCTGCTGAATCATCAAACATTGGAATTATGTGACCATTTTTTAAAATGTGTTTTTATTGATTTGATGAGTATGTACCTACATAACCAGAAAGTAGTTAGTGAGATTAAACTGCAAAATTAGTGACTTTTATTATTCTAGCAAGTAGGATAAGACCAAAATAGCATGTGGATGAAACATAAAGAATGCCGCGGGCCTCTCTTGGAGGTCTGCACAGGGACATGCCTTAGGCTGTCCTACTGCAGAGGTCGTTGAAAGCAGGTTCAGTCCTCGTGGCAGAGAAAAAGTTGGCAAGAAGGAAGGATTCTTAAACATTGGTTGTTCCAATAGGTTTATGCCAAGGTCTAAAGAAGTTTGACTATTTTTGTGTTATTCCAGCCATTTAATTGGATTATAAAAACGCCTTCACATGGATGTGGATAAAAATGCCTCCCAGATCTTATTTAGGTCAATGAAGAAATTAGACATGACGTTGGGGTGAAAAGAAAGGGAGGTGCAGACTTTGGATTACTGTTGAATTAACACAGAGCTAAGTAACTTAGAGAATTGAATGAATGGCAGCGTTCCATTGATTTTTTAGGCTTCCGATGTCCGAGCTTTGATAAACCTATCGCGCTGCACGTCATATTGGAAAGAACTGACATATTATAAAATGTATCAGTTCCTGTGGTCTTTTATGCTTTCCTGGTTGTCAGTGATTTTGGTTCGTCTCCTTGTACATAATTTTTTGGGATTAAATTTTGGAAAAATTGTAAAGGCCAATGTGAGGCTCCAGGTGGTGGTGTCCTCCTACAAAGAGGATTTGTATTCGCTAGCCGTGGGCAGTGAGGATGGGTGTAGATAACGGATCCAGCCACGACTGGAAAGTGAGTTTCTGTGTTTGAGAGACCTAAGCTGTCACCGGGGCACTGTCCTCGGGCCTCCGGCACCTGGTGGTGCCGAGTGGAGCTCCTTCTTGTAGGTTCTCTGTCTCAGGAGATACGACTTCAGAAACCTCTGCTCACACTCTCAGGTTGTCAGCAGAGGAAAAAGCAGGCATGTGGGAATTGCCCATTTTCCCTATTGTTCTGTCTTCTTGTCCCCTTGAGTTCTCACTGTCCTGTAACTCTGATGCCTTCAAACAGGTTTCAGTTGGTTGCTGTGGACTGAATATTTGTGTCCCCTCAGAATCGTTTGTTGAAGCCTAATCCCCAATGCGATAGTGTTGAAGGAGGGCCCTTTGGGAGGGAAATGGGTTTAGATGAGGTCATGGGGGTGGAGTCCTCACGATGGGACTGGTGACTTCAGAAGGGGATAGAGAGACCAGAGTGCTTGCGCCCCTCTACCCCTCGCCCAAATATCCCGCCATGTGAAGGTACAGGCCAGGCCGAGGGCCCTCACTGACACTGAATCTGCCAGCACCTGATCTTCAATTTCCCAGCCCCCAGAACTGTGAGAAATAATTGTTGTCTACGTCACACAGTCAATGGTATTCCGCAATAGCAGCCTGAATGGACTAAGGCAGAGTTTGGGGGTGGGGGTAGACTTTGCAGTTGTTCCCAATGGGAGTTTTGGTGTATACCAAATTAGTCCACCATTATTAAGCTATTGAAATCTCTTGGGGGCTTCTGCGCAGACGAGCGTTCTGATGTATTATAGTTTAAAGGGTTGCTCTGGCTGTCCTGCTGAAATAGACGGGGGTGGGGCATCATGGCGCTGGAGGAAGCAGGCAGAGCAGCTGGTAGGCTGTGCAATGAGACAGGAGAGAAGACAGTAGTGAGAATGGTCAGCTCAGTGAGGAGTAGTCAGGTTGTGGATATATGAGGGCGCAGCCTGGAGGACTTCCTGATAGTCTGAAAGTGAGGTGAGAAAAAGGGGAGAGTCAACGTTGCTTCCCAGTTTTCTGTCCTCAGCAACTAGAAGGATGGATTTGCCATCAGATGAGGTGGGGAGACCAGAGCTGGAGAAAGACTGTGAGTGCAGCTGGTTTGGTGAATTCTGAATGTTTGCATTTGACAAATTAACCCTTTCAACCTTCCCAAAGACCGCATGCCATGTAATTGGGTACTCATAAAATAATTATAGAATTTATTCTTAAAAAAGCAATCCATCATACACTGCAGGTGAAGTGGTTCAGTAACGCGGATTCATTTTGAAGATGAAGGACGGCCATTCTCTTTGCTGGAGGCTGTCGAGTCCCTGTGTGTGTCTCACCCACTAGGTGATCAGGAATGTGTCTTGTGGTTACAAGGCCCGTTAATGGCTCTTCTGCCTCTGCCACAACAGTGCCTGATTCTAGAGGTTATTTGATTATTGAAATGACAAAAAGCCTGTCATATCCTGTTCTGGAGACAGCAGAGTTAGAGGCTTTTCAGGGGAAAAACCCCCAAACACGGACTTTAGAAAAGATAGGTTTTTGAAACGTTCTTTCCTTGGATGTGACTATATCTCTGGTCAGTTACAGTCTTCATTGTGTAAGTGGCAGGAGAAGGGAACAGGGATGAAGGGCGAAGGTGGACTCCCATGATCCCAGAATCCAGCTTGGTTCTTTTTATTAGTGGTGAAGCTGAAGGCTAAATCCTTCACCACCACATTTCTTGATATTCTCACTCCCCTGAACATGAGCGTTTCAAGATAAGAAGTGCTTCAGGTCCTGTTAAACTCACACACTGTCTGTTGTGTTATAAAAACGGAGGCACATTTCAGAACAAGTGGAGGACTGATTTATAAACGATCTTTTAGTGCCAACGCAAAGGTGGAAGCAAGGATGCCAGGTTACTATAGAAACACCAGGGGAGTGGGAAGAGCATACAGGGTGCTTTAAGGAGAAGAGATTCTTAAAATGATACCTGTAAACATCTTCCCTTTACAAAACGTGCAGATAATAGGAAAGAACACTCCTAATATGCAAACATAGCAATGCCTTTAAAAATGTATTTAGGTAGATGTAGTAAATGTCTCATGGACTTAAAACTAAATTTTTTTGTGGACTCTTTTTCTTTTCAGTATAAGATGCAACAGATAAATAGGGAAAATCTTTTTCAAGCTGCAACCATGGAGTTCACACCTGGTCAGGAAGCAAGGTGTCACAATGAACACTGTCTTCTGTTAATAATCCCACCAAGAAGGTGGGTCTTGGCCATCACAGAGCCATTGCTGGCCAGCAGTGCTGCCCACAGGTAAGGCGGGAGAGGGGACGTCACCCTGACCTGAAAGATGCCGCATCATCACTCGGGAGAGCTCCTGAACCTGCCTGTGCCTCAGTTTCCTGATTTATAAAGGGACTAATGACTATTTCAGAGCTGTGGTGAGAATTCAGTGAGAAAATGTATCCATGCAGTTCAGTGCGATACTTGGCAACACAGTGAGAGCTCGATGTCTGGCTACAGAGATGACAATAAGGATTGGGGGTGGGGGACGGGGACAATGCCAAGTCATTTCCATGCAGAGTAAAACTTGGAGCAGAATCACAGTCCAAAGCTCATCCTAATGCAGCGATGGCGAACCTTTTGAGCTCGGCGTGTCAGCATTTTGAAAAACCCCCAACTTAACTCTGGTGCCATGTCACATATAGAAATTTTTTGATATATGCAACGATAGTAAAACGAAGACTTATATTTTTGATATTTATTTTATATATTTAAATGCCGTTTAACAAAGGAAAATCAACCAAAAAAATGAGTTCGCGTGTCACCTCTGACACACGTGTCATAGGTTCGCCATCACTGTAATGAGTTGTTAGGTTAAGAGAGTGAAATGGACAGTTTTCACTCTGAGATGTGATCTGACGGTATTTGTAAAGTTCGGGGGGTGGGGGGTGTGCTACAGGAGAACCGCGGGAGTGCGTGCTCTAACCCTCGGAGTCTCGCGGATAAGCCCGAAGCAGTCGCTGCAAGGAGCAGATGCAGATGCTGTTTGTGGGAGGAGGACCCGTGGCAGCGACACAGGGCCTCGCTTGGCCTGGGACGCATCCAGAGACCCTTTTAACGCTCTTAGCGCCCTGGGAAGAAACGGAACTTTCAGAAAGCATCGCAGGGCGTTTACTGGACACACTGTGTTAGATAGAGGCTGTGTACAATTTCTCTTACAGCTTGGTACTGAAACAGAAATAAAACTGGATGGTGTTGGAATTAATGGAAGAGTGAAGAAGGGAAGAAGAAAAACTGCTTCTCACCCTAACAGGTTTATAACACCCAACAGGGTATAAAAGCTGTGGCAAAAACATCTACTGAGGGGGACTGTGAATCTCCCTCCTCTTCTCAGTGGTTGAAGGCAGCAGCCACCACAGAAAGGGATGCAGAACTCCGAGTTGATATTTCTTTCGTGGACTGCTCTGTATTTATTACGTGTGATTATGTTCTAGATAGAAATTAGGGAAGAAACATTTGTAGAGGATGGCTGATCTTCCTAATAGCAAATACAGGCAAAGCTGAACATGATTATTTCCATAATTCTCAACACAATCCTAGCCGATTATTACAAAAATCCCATTAATTTAGTCTATGGGAAACGTATAGTGTAAATACTTTTCATATGTCCCAGGATAAAATATGTATTAACAGATAAAATGAGATGAGTTAGAAAGACTGCTTGCAATAATCCTACACCACCATGAAGAGTAAAAGTTGAAACCCTGCCGGGCTGGTATGGCTCAGTGGTTGAGCGTATACCCAGAAGCCAAGAGGTGACTGGTTTGATTCCCGTCAGGGCACATGCCGGGGCTGTGGGCTTGATCCCTAGAAGGGGGTGTGCAGGAGGCAGCCGATTGATGTTTCTCTCTCATCATTGATGTTTCTATCTCTCTCTCCCTTTTCCTTCCTCTCTCTCTAAAATCAATAAAAACATTAAAAAGAAATAAAAGCAGAAACCTTCTTTAACATACACTAGCTGCTTGGCTCGGCATTGGCCATTTCTGAAATCCTTGTTTTGAGAAGTTGCTGTTGATTTGGTCTTTACTCAGGAGTAAGACTCTGAAAATTCATAGTGGAGTCAATGATTTCAACGAGACAGGTTAGACCTGGGTTGTTACAAATAACGAATAAATACAGCTTGAAAGAATTTCTGGAGTGTTCATTTTCCAACTACATGGCCCTACATGTTAAATCTGTAATCAGTGTTGGCTGTATTTCCCTCAATTTTTAGGAAATTGTTTGTTTTCCTGGCTGCTTATTGCAGGAAACCGATGTTCCTATCTTCCAGAGTATGGATAACACATTTTTTAAGCTTAGTTTTATAGCAAAATACGAACCTCTAACTTAGGAGCACTTTTAGGAGCAATGCCACAGCCACTGTGCATCACCAGAGGCCGCCAGGCCGGGCGTGGATAGTAATCACAGCAGGAGCACTGGCGGAGCGCTCGCTGAGTGTTAGGGCCTTTTCATCGGCAGTCACTTATCTGCATCGTGAATGTCTCTGAGTTCTCCAGGTTGTCCTTTCAAATTTAGAAAAAGAAAGAACCTAGGTCTCACTCCACAAGTAGTTGTCACCCCGTCTGCATTCTACACAGATCCTTGTGCAGGGCCCATGCTCCTCCCAGTCCCTCTGACTTGGTCACTGCCTTGTTGGCTTTTGATCTCCCTTCCTACATTCCCTTCCTACTCTTTCCTTCTCTTTTCTGCACAGTGTCCCTCACTAGAGAGTAATTGTCTCAACTCCTTCACAGCTCCAAAGCACCTCCCATTCAAGGCTGTGAGCAAAACAGACTTTATAAAAGGTTTATGACTCTGAAGAGAGTGCTTTAAGCAAGGTTTTTAATTCTCAGTGGGTCTCCTGTAGTCTATTTAGAAATATGCTATAGATAGCAAAAAATTGAAAGCCATTGCTCTATACCTTCACTCAGATGGGAAAAAATGGCATTTTTATGTGGAAGAACAATAGATCTGACCCACTAAGAGCTACTATAAGTGGGGTGACTCCAATTCCTAACCGTATTTAACTTAATGATGGTAAGTCATAAACGGTTTTGTGAACTGATGAATTCTAGTTACAGAATACATACTCAGACATGTGCACACTCCTTTCATAGCCTAAGACAGCGGCTCCCAGGATTTTCACACTGTCACTTGATAAGCCCTCTCCCCTTTAATAATTTAGAGTGGGACCTAGATATGTTCAATAACAAAATATAGTCTGAAACCCAGAAGGAGAATGAGTAGTTTCGCTTGCATTGTATAAAATGCAGAATCAGGAAAGCTAAACAAAATAAAACAAGTCATGTTTTCCATTCTCATAATCATCAACCGCATGGCGAAAGCACGTTGTGAGAACACTGTTGGGTGAAAACCATCAAGTGACAGTTTGTGGACTGAGACGGTCCAAGGTCCCTGACACCATGGGCACTCGGGAATCGGGCCCCACATGAGGGAAGAGCAGCTGAGAACGGCTGGGGCCAGGGGGCTCGGCCTTGGCCGCTCTTAAATGTTGTGAAGCCCGGAGGAGGTAGAAATCCCCAGGGCAGGACCCCATTAGCAGCATTATCTAGTCCCCAGATGATGCCATCTGCTGGCAAGATTGAGTTTTCAGATTAGACTGAAAGTAACAAGTGGCAAAACATGGGAAGGGATCTCAAAAATTCTGAGAGAGATGCAAACAGTGATATCCCTTACGAATTAAGGTTACAGACATGACCAGGCCAGGGATAATGCCTGTTCTTATTAGAGAAAATTAGAACAAATCTCTGGAATGAATTCTTCTGTTTGGATTCTGAAGGACCTCATAGATTCTTATGTTTAGCTAAATGGAGCCATCACTTGTTGATAATGGCAGGTATTCTTGTGAAGTACCTGACCTAAGAGGATCACAATCTTCTGAAACAAGTGAACTTAGAGATATAAGATGTATTTAAATATCAAAAGTAAAAGAAAACACAAGTATCAGGGAAAAAAAGAGATTCTGCTTATTAGAATTAGTCCACAATAGGATGCTACCAGTTCCTTTGCCCGGCCAAAAGGTTTTAAAAGAACTGAGTTGGCTAAAAGGTTTGTAAGTTTTGAGGGTTTGAAATATCTAAATCACGTTTGCATGTAAAAGGAAAAATGAAGGGTGAAATTTAGATTTTCTTTAATTAGGATAATTTTGAGTTTAGGAAGCCATAAAGCAAAATCGGGGCTTGTTTTAATCCCGTCTCATGATTTAATTACAGATTATTGAAACTCCATCATTAGTAGAAATTGTATTCAAAATGGCATATTATCAGAAATAAAGAGAAACTTCCCCTCCTGGACTTCCGAAGCCAAACACACCTAGGTGATTGCACTTATCTCAGTTATTCAGCCCCAGGCACACCTACCTGCCCCATGCCTGTGGAAGTATCCTTTACAGAAAATCAGAGGTACAGCAACCCCCTTACCCGCAGTTCACTTCCTTTCACACTTCCGGTTACCTGTGGTCAACCACAGCCCAAAAATATTAAATGAAAAATTCCAGAAGAAAACAACTCAATAAACAATTTCTAAGTCTTAAATCGTGGACTGTTCTTAGTGTTGCAGTGAAATCTGGCACCGTCCTGCCCGGGACTCGAACCATCCCTGTGTCCAGCGTCTCTGCACTGTGGGTGCTCTCTGCGGGTTAGTCCCTTAGTGTCATCTCAGTTACCACTGCCGCCAGGGAATCGCAGTGCTGTGTTCAAAGAACCCCCATTTTATTTAGTAATGTCACATTCTCCTTCTATTACAGAATATTGTTATAGCTGTTCTATTTCACTATTATTGTTGTTAATCCCTTACTGTGCCTAATGTCTAAATTAAACTTCATCACAGGTATGTATGTTTAGTAAAGAAACATAGGACATGCAGGGTTCAGTATTGTCTGTGGTTCTAGGCATCTCCTGGGGATCTTGGCACATGTCCCCCTTGGACAAGGGGGACTGTTATAATTCCTCCTGATCCACAGGTTGAAGTATTGGCAGTACTCATTACTATTAGCAGCAAGTTTATGTGCTTAAATCTTGCCAGGTTCAGCACAAACACTGACAATGATAAGTTGAGCTGATGAAAACCAATCAATACCATTTCCCACACTTCACTTCGGTAATGTTTCGCAGGATTACAGGAGATTAACTACAGAAGAATATGTCAGCAGTAAAAATTAGTGTTATCTGTGGGCCATGTTTATTGGTTATTTAATTCTTATAAGTCAAATTAGTTTGACTTAATGTGATTTTAAATTATATTAAAACCACCCAACCCAAAGCAAAATATTCATTAAGATGTAAAGCTCCAATATTCATGAGAAATGAACTTGAACTTAGATTTATCCTTTGTCGTAAGTTAACTGTATTACCTAAAGTTATAAGTTCGTATAATTTAAAATAGGAGAAAGGACATTCTTCATCTTAGGTGACCAAGGCCTCTGACTTGAGAAGTGCTTAGCTCCAGCACACATTGTTTTAGAGAAAAGAGGCTGAAGGGGCCTGTGGAATATCTGGGCAAAACCAAAACAGAAAGCAAAAAGCCTACCACCACCATCAAACAGCAATGGCGCACACACTGACACATGCCACACACACACAGACCACACACACAACCAACCTGGGAGACACAATTCTGGGAGTTCTGGTGGAGTCAGGGTTCACCTGTCCCACTGCAGCGTTTCTCAGAGAGAGTTCTGGGTGGATAAGCCCCTGAGATCTCTCCCTAGAAAGGGCTCTGAGGATGAAGAAATTGGACAAGTGCTGCATCTGCCACCTCTCCTCCGAGTTCCCCTGCATATTGGTCTATTAAAGCCACGGAGAACTTCTCCAGGAAAGACAAATGACTATTTCGGCTTCGCCAGTATTTTCCAGCATGTTTGATTATGGTTTCTTGCCCACTCCAATTAAATTGATTGACTTCGAATGGAATTTCTGTTTCTTGGAACACACTTTGGGAAATGCTGATCCTTGATGTGAAAAGCTGACAGTGAGGGGAAGAAAGAATCTGCACAGCAAAAGGGAAGGGAATGCTGGGAACCTGAGAATCCAAATTCCACAGGGTGTTTGTTGCCCACTGTACCGTGTCTGTGATGTCACCTTGAGTTGGCATGAGGAACCATAGATTCCACTCTCCCCTCTGCAACTGAGCGCCGGTAGACAATCCATGTCCCCATCTGCATCCCACTTTCCTCAATTGTAAAATCAGAGTTCAAAGAAGTGATCTTGATTGACCTTTCTAGGCCCAATTAGATGATTCTATCTCAGCTATCACAATGGAAGAAGAGAAAATAGGATTTGCTTGACAAGAATTTTCTTTATAACTAACTTTTTTGGAATGCAAAATAAATGGTGTTTGAAATGGAAACCCTATGATACTACCACATGTGGATAGGTGATTCTTAACGCTCATTATCCTGGTCATTTTGATTGAAAACTCAGTCACAGGGTGCAAGTGCAACCTGGAATACTCCTAGTGCTAGTACTGTGCTTGCTCTCATTAAACACTTGAAAAAAACCCCAAAACACCAGCACAGAAACGTTCAGCAGCTAGATCTTTGATTAAAGCCAAGGGCCAACTTTAAAATTAGTTCTTTTAATTAATTGTCCTTCAGGTTGTACAATCTGTGGCTACACTATTCTTGGTTATTAATCACAGCTTGCACTTCAAAAAAATCAAGATGTGGTTGAAATAACTGACTTAATGAAGCTAATATAAAATATGGAGAAATACAAAAGGGCAAATTATCTTGCAAAAGTGTCTATATTTTGCAAATGTCATTGTTTTCCTTTAACAGACAATTAATTAGAGAGAGAAGGTATAATTGCTAGGGAAGCTCAATCATTGATCTGATGTCACCTATGAGCTGACAGTTTTCCCCATAATTTTCATTACCTGGGCTCTGTAATTAAATACGTTAGAGATTGAAGACTTAAAGTCACCTGCAAGTTGCATCCCAAATTATATGAAACAGGAAACTAAATCAGTCCCCAAATGAACTTAAGATGTATTTCCATATTGAATCAAACTACTTTTTCAGGATCCATTTGTAATAGTCACTTTCAGATACATATTTGATTAGAAAAGTAGAAGTCAAAGTCTTGATAATGGAAACTGATAGCATTACAGACTCCTCCCCACTGAGACCTGTACCATCAGACACCATTCCTGCCCTCATCATGTTGGATCTGATCCACCTCGCGGTTCTCAACTGGGACTGCACAGTAAACTCACCGGGGGAGGTTTTTATTTGTTTATTATTATTTTAAAATATTTTTTATTGATTTCAGAGAGGAAGGGAGAGGGAGAAAGAAATGATGAGAATCATTGATTGGCTGCCTCCTGCATGCCCCCTACTAGGAATCGAGCCCACAACCTGGGCATGTACCATGAATGGGAATCAAACTGTGACCTCGTGGTTCATACATTGATGCTCAACCACTGACCCACACGGGCCAGGCCAGGGGAGGTTTTTAAATTTTCCATTGCTCAGGTTGCACCTGAGACAAATCAAATCAGACTCTCTAGGGTGGAACCTAGCCATCAGTATCCTTATAAATTTTCCAGGAGATTCTAATATGCAGCAAAATGTGATAATCAGTGAAGCAGAATAGCCCAGTCAATAAATTTTCAAGTAACTTGATGTATCATTTGGTTCATTTGGTTTAAAATGGGCAGCGTGAAACACACCTGCTTCTCTTTTCATCTCTTCTGTAGAAATCTCAACAGAAATGAACAGTCGAAGGTTCTTGTGGACATCGAACCAGACTGGGCCACTTGGGATCCTGTCTGGATTTTTGAATAGAAACTGAGAGCTAATGTTTCTGTACGGTGGGAGGTGTGGGCTATGGAATGGCTGAGTGTTCTGGCAAGTGGACTGAGGAGCTGAGAAAGTTTCAGGGGGAGGGGAGAGAGACAGAGAGAGAGAAATGGAAAGAAAGAGAAGAGGTGAGCAAGATGAATCAGAGGTAATAATGTGTCTAGATCCCCAGGCAGACAGCTGTCATTTCTGCCTGCTTGGCACCCCTCTCCACTTTATCAACAGTGTCTTTTTCTCAGTCAGGGACCATACCAGTCCTGTTCCATACAGGCTGGGGATACAGACAAGTGAAGCCCACTAGCCACTTGCTCCCTGAGCAGGGGCTCCAGGCGGAAAAAGGCAGCGCTGTCATCTTGGTGACTATCATCAGGAGAAAATGTTGGTTCCCACGGCAGGATCCCCGGAGCTGCCGATTTCTGCGCCTCCTGTGTCTGATCGTTCAACAAATCCTTGAATTCTTGGATCAAGGGTGTATGTTGCTTGCAGTTCAGCTTTCTATAGTTTCTTGTCCTAGCTTGAATCCATTTGGAGGCTTTGTAGCATTCTGTTTTGGGGTTCATGAGACACACTTGTATCCTTAAGATTTTTTTTTTAGCTTAGATGTTTTTTATATTTGTAACTACACATCGTAATTAATACAGACTTGACTCCCTCATTTATGTGGATGCTTTGAGACTGACTAAAGCAGGAACAAGGCCTTCTAAGCCCCACTCCAGCCTTCAAGGTCAAAACCAAGATAACCCAACTATTTTATCATTCTGCATGCTTTCTGAAGTCCCAGTGATTGATTTGCATTTTGTAAGTATAAAGATCTTGGAGAGAAACTCATAACAAAGCTATACTTTATGAACAATAAGATTAAAAGCTTATCATACACAAACATGGTCCTAAATAATGTATGATCCTCTGCATAGGAGCCCAAATCTACTCCTGAAGAAAGGAGCTCTTATTTCCTCTATCAAACAACATTAGGTAAAGCTACAGCACTGCCATCAAACCTAACTGTGCACAGTACTTCTTCATCCCCAATGGTTCTCTTCTGTATTAAAAAATCCTTATTAGCCCTAGCCGGTTTGGTTCAGCGGAAGGGTCCCAGGTTCGATTCTGGTCAAGGGAATGTACCCCGGTTGGTTCCGGGCACATCCTCAGTGGGGGGCGTGCAAGAGGCAGCTGAATCGATCTTTCTCTCTCATTGATGTTTCTAACTCTCTATCCTTCTCCCTCTCCCTTCCTCTCTGTAAAAAAATCAATAAAATATATTTTTAAAAAACCCTTATTAAATAACAACATGTGCCTGCTAATATAAGAAGTATTTCCTTGAGCTCAACATCAATATGCTTGGCACACACTTCAAGGCCATCCACTCAAATTCAGGAAGCAGACAAGTTCTCCCTGCGATGCAGCAGGGAGTTACAGGGACATAACCTTGAAGACCAAAGAAAGCCTCTCCGATTTCTCTGGGCCCAAGTCACGGAAGTGGTGAGGCATCTGGGGTGCTCAAACGGCCGACTTCTTGTAAAATCTGGATCCATGGAGCTAGGTTTAAATCATATTATTCAAATTCAGAGGTAATTGGTAAAAAAAAAAAAAAAAAAAAGCAGCAAAGCAGAGCACAGTGCTAAGCAGCTTAAGTGATTAACAATGTTGTGATCTCGGCAAACTCTGGATGAACTATAATGAAATGAAAATAGTGGGGCCAGTGCCAATAAAATGTGACCATAAAGTCTGACCAGTGCACATTTCCTTTTCTAAGCGTCTAAGAAAAGGTAAATATTACTTAGGAATATTCTGGTAAAGAAAGTGGGATACATAAAAAGGAGCAGTTTAAAAGGTATTCTTCTGATCATCATACTTTATTTTTAATA
Source organism: Myotis daubentonii (assembly GCF_963259705.1). Taxonomy (NCBI): domain Eukaryota; kingdom Metazoa; phylum Chordata; class Mammalia; order Chiroptera; family Vespertilionidae; genus Myotis; species Myotis daubentonii. Next base: position 13,954,973 of record NC_081853.1, on the reverse strand, counting down.
CAAATAGGTAATAAAATAAAAGGTACCCAGATATTGTTTAAAGAATACATTTTCTATATACCCAGCCATCATTTACAGATTAACACTGCAAAGTATTTGAATTAATAACTCTTAATTTTTACATAAAATTATATGAAAAAAATTATATGTAAATGAGAACCAAAAATAAGAACCAACTCAAAGCCCTAAAATCTTGCCTGTGTATTAATTCCTTCACAGTTCCAAAAAGACACACACATCTACAAAAAGAATGTAGTTATTCTTAACATCGAACATTATTTACAAAAGAAATTCACTTCTCTCAGTTACTGCTGATTCTGCGGGCCTGCCCGACACACACACTGTGGTGGCCACAGAGTCAGAACTGCTGTCCTGCTTGGCCTGGGGGTGGCCATTCTTTGCCCTGGAAGGAGGGGTTACACCAACTCGTAGTATTTCCCAGTCTGGGGATCAAAGTAACAGTTCAGACATGGGTCATACAGAAGAGTCAGCACTTCCTCGTCCTCTTCCACACTCAGGTCTTCTTCACCTGTGGGAAGGGGAACCACAGACACGTTAGCTGCTGGCCTAGCCCCAAATTCCTCAACTGCAACATCAGAAGAGCAAGGAAACAGGAATCGCCGTCCCTCCCTGGGGACTTCCCTTCTGTGGGTAGATGTCAGTGCTGAATGGAGGAGCGCTGCAGACGTGAGACGATGCAGTGCAAGACAGGGAAGAGGCAGCGATCACAGGCCAGTTTTGGTGGGAAGGAGAAGGAAAACCGAGTGTGGAGAACTGGCAGGGAGGGGGAAGGAGTGGCCAAAGGACTAAGGGTATGCTAATCAGGGTTAGGGAGACCAATAGGATTCAAAGCCTCCGTCATAGTTTTAGGCTTCTTCAGGGGCCAGAGCTGTGCAAATGCAAAAGTGTGAATTGAATGACACAATAAAAAACTCAATCCCCATTTATACAGCCTAAAAAGACTACCAAATTAGCATGAATTAGGATAAAATGTTTAGAACACACAATACAATAATACAAGATGATGTATTATAGAATTGTTCATCTGAAACATATATACTTTTATTAACCAATGTCACCCCCATAAATTTAATAAAATTAAAAAAAATTTAGAAATATAAATAGGATATATAAAACATAGAAGGCATATGGAAAACACAATGTCAGGTGACCTGTAATTTTATTAGTGTTGGGAAGTATGTGAACTTCGCTGGGAATAATGAACGTGGCTGGAGGCATTTTTTGTTGTTGCTGCTGTGGCAGCCATTTGGATGGTTCGCATGAAGAGAACTGCTACTGCCTAAGTTATTAGCAAGGTTTGGTTGATTTCCAACAAATGGCATGGGGTGAAGAAACCTGTTTTACTAGACGATTCCTGTGCACCTTTTCTGTGCCCAATGTTGTGCTATGTACTTGGGCCCCTGACACCATCATCAGTGAGTGCCTCCTAGGTACTTCTGCAAATCCACCTAACAGAAATTCAGAAGCTGGGAGGTAAGATCTATTTCCCTGAGCTGGAGAAAACCAGAGCAGGCTCAGATAGGAAGGGCGATTAAGGCAACACTCCTCTGTCTTCCTTGCCATAGGCTACTAAGAACTAAACTTTTGGGTCACGGGCTTACCAGGGGCAGATTTGGAAGGTGGCGGGCATAGGACAGGGCTGGCATGCAATAGAGGCTCAATAAGTACTGAATGCTTTTTGAAAGGGTGAATAAATGTTTGTGAAACAAAGCCCGTAAGCTTAAGTGTCATTGCCCTGATTAAGGGAAGGTGGTGGTAATGGTGGGACTTCATACCCCCTCCCCTCCTGAAATCAGATCAAGCTGGTGCGTGGACCTTGTTGGGACAGTGACAGGATGGACTTAAGCGCCAGGAAGTGGAACCAAGATGGTGAAGTGCGGGCCTGGAACAGCACCACAGCCATTCCTCTGCCCATCCTCCTGCTAACCATCCCAAACACTCAACGTGATTTTTCCCTGCACCAGGCACCGAGCTAGGTGTTGGGGATGTGGTGATAGGAGAACCAGGCTGTCAGAAGTGTGAAGTGACTCAGGGCTGGGTGTGGAGAACACAGTCAGCAGACCCTCTAGTGCAGTGGTTCTCAACCTTCTGGCCCTTTAAATACAGTTCCTCATGTTGTGACTCAACCATAAAATTATTTTCGTTGCTACTTCATAACTGTAATGTTGCTACTGTTATGAATCGTCATGTAAATATCTGATATGCAGGATGGTCTTAGGCGACCCCTGTGAAAGGGTCCTTCGACTGCCAAAGGGGTCGCGACCCACAGGGTGAGAACCACTGCTCTAGTGCATGTAGTCTGGCAGTCCTTAGAGTGGAGTCTAACAGAGGAATGATCGTGTCTGCCCTGCTCACTAACGTCTGGCAGGGCCCTCACTGGTGTGGAGAGCAACTTCTCATGCAGGAGCTTATTTGACCCTACTGTCCTGTGAAATAGACAGGACTTTTCACGCCCAATTTACAGATGAGGAACCAGGGTCCGCAAAGTTAAATAGCTCATCTGGGGTCACTTGGTTGGTTAGAGGCAGATTCAGGGATGAACCTGGGTTTCTAGACTCTCAGTTAGGTATTCTTTCGACCACACTAGCTTGCTGTTTTATTAAGAAGGTGGTGTAGCTCAACTCAATTGGGAGCTATTATATTACAGGAATTTAAACATGAAAGAGAGTGAACAAATTGTGAAGGTGTCCTACATTTAAAAAAATCAGGTTTGGAAACAAAAGAAATTTGATTTGTCATATTTCAAAACCACTGACAAAGATGAGTGCGTTCACGTGGGAGAGCAGAGGCGAACAGCTCAGTGAGCTCGAGGGAACGTGACTTACTACATCCAGAAAACACACAGCTCAATGGAGGTGACAGCGGCCTCTGGCTTCAAGTATATAAAGGTGGCAAATGAGTGAGAAAGGAAGAGTCTGTGTGGTTCCAGGAGAAAGCAATAGGGTGGCCAGGGATAGATTTTGGCTCAGCAGGAGGAAGAATTTTCTAAACATCTGAGCGACCAGGGAATGGAACGTGGACCCTGGGGCAGGTAAAGCAGGGGCTGGGCCAGTGGTCGGCAAACTCATTAGTCGTCAGAGCCAAATATCAACAGTACAATGATTGAAATTTCTTTTGAGAGCCAAATTTTTTAAACTTCAACTACATAGGTAGGTACATTGTTATTAGCTTAATTAGGTTACTCCTAAGGCTTAGGAAGAGCCACACTCAAGGGGCCAAAGAGCCGCATGTGGCTCACAAGCCGGTTTGCCAGCCACGGGGTGGGGCAACCATTTGTGTGCGATTTCGTAGCTGAACCTTGCCTACGACAGGGGCCAGGATCCAGTGATCCCTGGGGTGCCTCTGATGAGTTTCTATGACTCTTAGCTGCACTGGCTATGTCCTTGCATTGGGACAGGCTATCGCTAACAGCCACATCACAGTGGCAGCTGACCTGAGCACCCTGCAGTTTCTTACTGAGAACAGGAGTGCGGAGAAGCAGGCTGCCTGTCCTTTGCTTTCTGTTGTCACCTTAAGAGTGGTGGCCAGGGTGCAGCTGCCTCCACCTGCTTCCTCTACATAGCAGAGGTTGGGAATGCTTTTCAAGTGGTTGTTTTATATCGAAAAGGACCCCCGCTAAGTCACTTCTGTACATCAAAGGAGAGTGGGAACGTTGTTTACTTTCACATATTCAACCCGTCACCTCTTGATATTTGGGCTACTTCAGAGAACAGAACCAAGCCAGTTTATCAATAGGAACTACGGTGTGCCTGCGATGTGGCTGAGCAGTCCAGTTGTAGATGTGACACACATACAAAACAAAAGCAGCTACTACAGGTAAACAAGGAGTTAGTTAGACTGGGAGGCACAACTGCAGAGCGGCGAGGAGCACCCCGGGGCTGTAGAAGCCACCAAACCTGGGAGGGATGGGAGCGCGCTGCTTCCTGCCCGGACCACCTTAGGCTGCTTACAGTCATTTCACCTCACAAGACCTTTGCTTGCTCATTTATGAAACGGGAATAACGGTGCCTCTCTCACAGGGCGTGGTGGCAGACAACTGGACCTGGGTGCCAGGCATCGCACAGTACACTCAGTAATGTTCAATAATGATCATTACCTTTACTACTAAGGATAATAGCAATCAAACAAATCATGAACTATAGGCTTTAACTCAAAACAGGAGCACTGGTAAAGCTTCAAGTACGAGAAAAGGGCTCATGGACACAGGCAGTGTGACATTCAGCCAATGGAGTGGGACAGACCTGGTCCAAATCCCATTTCTACCACTTCCCGGCTCTGAGACACTGGGAAAGTCACTACGCTGAGCCTCACGGGTACCATAAGGGTAGTGACAGTGCCTGCGATCGTGCATGTGAGAACTCAATAAAGTCACACTCATCACACTCAGTAAGCACTCAGTAAATACTGTTACAGTCCCCATGGGAAACTTAAGATACTGGAGTTAGACACGAGTGGAATATGTTCATCTATACCTTATTCCCTACCCCAAACTTTATCTTTTTGATTTTTCAAAAGAAAAAAGCAGTTGATTTGAATGAAAAATGAAGACCCCCCCAACTAGAAAATAAAAACAGTTCTTACACCAACAATCACATATTTTTCAAAAAGTAAAATTAATTTTTCCATCAAGTGTAATGCTAAAACCACATATCGCGGATTATGAGTCACACTAGCTCGGAGATCTATATCGGATGTCTTGTTTTGTGTCATCAACACATCGGGGAGATTCTGATGTCGGGCACATAGGAGTTATAAGCTATTTCGTTACTTAGAGCATCTGTGCCTGTACTTTCCCCAAAGATAAAGTTTTAAGCTGATGCTATTTACTTAGAAAACAATGCTTTTTATAACCAGTCAGGAGTTTTTCAAGATGTCAGCAAGGGTTGTAATGAGCCCTGGGTCTTATCGCCCGCTTGCCAAGGGATGGAGTGGGTCCAACCCTCAGGAGGGGCCCCCGCTACGAAACGCAGACAGACGGACGGACGGACGGACAGACAGACGGGAGCAGTAACTGCTGCAGAAATGCGCTCGTCCCGTACAGATCTCTACAGAACTGGGACCTCATGCATGATAACCATGCGATTAAGGCAGGTTTTGTGGGGTTTAGTACTAAAGCCTTAAATGGATGAATTTTAAACTCTACCAACACTGGCATTCATACAAAAATTGGGAGACCTTATGTATAATTTTACATGGAAATAAGCGCTTTAAACGTACATAAAGGGTTTTGTTTTCATTACAACTTAATTTTCAAAGCCTCCAACTTACATCATTTTGCCATTGTAATCCCTATGTAATGAAATTATAATATCATTAAGCAATTGCCACTATGATATCAAGCAATGGGAAACATTTTGAAAGGTAATTATTGTGCTTGGGGATGGGGTAATTTCAATTCTATTCTTGGATAGTGCAGAGTTTGTTTTTCCCCCCAAATGTGAAATTGCTCTATTTAAAGATTGGCTGCAGAAGCTCTAAAAGGACAAATTAACAAATAAAGCCATTCTCTCCTACCAGACTAAGAGCATCTGGTCAGGGATCCAAATTACATTTTTACTCTTCTGCACACAATAAAGCCATTTCTAGTGAAATAAAATTGCCTTTCAGATAATAATCTATTTACAAACTTTCAGCTTCATCCACGTTGAAATTGGTTAACAGCAATAACTGGAGAAAGACCAATGGAGCCAGACGAACAAAGCATCATTACCGGCCCTCCCCTCAGAGCTGAACGGGTGAACAATCCCTCCAGGTCACCCTTTGAAAGTCAATTAATACAAGTGCTTAATTACCTATAGTTAATGCATTTTAACTGAAATAATAGAAAACCTATGTGCACAAGCTAAGTCTTCAAGCTTAAAAATAAATGATGTGGCACTACTTTATCAGATTTAAAATCTCTGAATCAAGACACTGTACTTGATTTTCGATTTTCTGACGCTGCCATCTAGAATTTTAAAAAAAGTTAATGCATTTTCTCTCCTATAGATCTTGAGAACAGATTGACTGTATTTTCATGTGCATACTAATACACTATTATTTAAACAATTCAATGGGGAGGGATCACCATAGGGAACAGTCAGCCTTAGGAGCAATAAAGATGACATTTTAGATAAGATTCTCCTGAGAACCAGGTGCTCGCAAACTCTACCACCAGCATATCTCACAAGAGGGCAAAATTAACGTGCACTAAAGCCGGAGGAAGTCCACTGAGAACTGCTGAAGTTTGGTTTTCAGCAGATACGTACTCTCAATGGGAAAGATTAATGATCAACAATGGAATGAGAAGAGTGAAAAGATACTTCTTCTAGAAAGCTATATTGTTTTTCGGAAGGCAAATAACATGCTATGATTACAGTTCAGGTTGCATTTGGGAAATAAGTGCATCGCCCCTTTGTAAACACTGGTGGCAGCATTTTACTTGGAAAGTGCCATTTAAAGTGACATGTTGAGGATTCAGATGATTAATTAGGAGTTAACTGCAATTTCATTCTTTCTGGGTAGTTTCCACTTGTAAATGCGCACAGTATATCAAATCATCACATTGCGCACCTTAAACTTACACAATGTCATATGTCCATTATGTCTCGACAAAGCTGGAAAACCTCCACAAAACAATCGTGTGGCTTTCGACTCTGAATGCCTTTTTGTCTCACACGAAGGAAGGTCCCTGCCTGGCTAATGAGCTGGGAAGCCTCAGAGCCCAGCACTTCTCAGGGGTCTGGCTTCAGCAAGGTGCCGCACTGCAGCTGGTGGAAATGCACCCAGTCCCAGCAAGGGGCGCTGGACCACATGCTGGGCCCCACCCCTGGGCGCCTGTGGGGAGATAAGTGGTGGGGTGTGGTTCTGGAATAAGGGAGAGCACCTCAGACACCAGCAATGTGTTCACCTCTCTGCTGGAGGGTCCGCTCCAGAGCTGGGGGTGGGGGAAGGCATCTCTTTACTTAATGGTAGTGTTGATTCCCCCACCTCCCAATCACGTCTATGCAGAGGAGACACCCTGGGGCCCTGCATAGCTGCACAAGAGAAAACATCTCTGCGCCCCAGGTTAGTCAGAAAACAAAGGGTGGTACTTACCTCACAGGGGAGGGGCAGGGATTCCGGATTAAGAATGTCATTAATACTAAGGAAGCACTTTACAAGCTGAGTTGAGGTGGGGGCTCTATGGATAAGGAGAATACTAAAAAAAATACTTTTTTTTTTAAAACCCAGAAAGCTTCAAGAAAAAGAACTTCCTAAATTAAAAGAAACTGCAGTGGGGTGAGGGTATGAACAGGAGTGGAGGGGGCGGGGCAAAAGGGGGATAAGGACACATATGTGATACCTTAATCAATAAAGAAAAAAAAGAAAGAAATTGCAGCGGCCATTTCAGCCGTACAGTTCTCATTGACCTCAGTAGGAGTTCTGTGGTCCTATCACCGTGCAGGGGCTCAGGGTGCGGACTGGCCTGGTCGGCGTCTGGCTCCACATTCAGTGGGTCTGACCCAGGCTGTGACCATAACCTCACCGGTGGGGTGGGGACTCGACAGAGCCCATGCCTGGGAGTGCTGGGCCCAGTGGTTGTGAGGAAATACACAGGAAAACTCCACCCAGTGCTGGCCCATGGTGGGTGCTTTACTAAGGCTGACTTCTATGATTACTTTTTAAAAATAAATACACTTTTATTGATTTCAGAGAGGAAGGGAGAGGGAGAGAGAGAAACATCAATGATGAGAGAGAATCATTGATTGCTTGCCTCCTACTGGGGATTTAGCCTGCAACTCGGACATGTGCTCTTACCAGGAATCCAACTGTGACCTCCTGGTTCAAAGGTCGATGCTCAACCACAGCCACACCGGCCGAGCTGTTATTACTATTAATTATCAGTACTGATTTTTCTGGGAGAAGGTCTCCTTTGCATCTTAAATAAATCTTCAAGATATAAGGACAATCCAGAGTAGACCAAATCCTCCTCCTGTTTCCAGGGAAGAAGACTCACTCGTCCACTCATCAAATATTTATGGGGTGTTTACTGTATCCTCGGTGCCACTGAGGGTGCATAGTTGTTTGATGAAACAGAATGTCTGGTGAGGTAACGAATACAGCGGATTTTAGAAGACTGCTGTGGACTCAGCACTTGGTAAGTGTGAAATAATCGTGCGGCACGACATGGGACTCAATACTAGGTAAGTGTGAAAGTAGTCCTCCGTCAGAGCCCAAGTGGGCGGCCAGATTCCCCTCTCTGCTGGCTGTGAGGAGCCATGAGATTTCTCTAAGTTCCTTACTAGGAATTTAGATATTACATCTATAAAATAAGCATCTGTTGCCTGTTTATGTCTCATGTGGAATTAATAAGTATTCATAAAGGAATATCCCATGTGGTTTTGCTAAGCAAAAGGTATAAAAATGTTATTTTTATGAGACTGGCAACTCCAAGAGTCCTTCTGAAGGCCTTTCTTGGTCAAGATCTGTGTCAACTGCAAGAGAGGCTGCAAGCCTGAAGACAGGCCATTTTTATTCTACTTTGGAGCTGGTAAGTATGAATAATTTAAGGGTCACATCTGTAAAGAAACAAATGTCAAATACAAATTGACAACTATATTTCAAGCAAAGTTTGGTTCACTTTCAAAAGGTCAGTTTGGTCGTTTTCTTGAGTGAGTTCTGAAATCTTACCTTTCCATTGTTACATTTCAGAGGAGCTTCAGGAAAACACATTTTTAGTAAGTGTCAGGGCACCTTGCCCACGGCAACTGATACTCGCAAGCACACTGTGGTCCAGGAGGCGCTGGGAAGAGCCGTCCACTCCTCCATCCGCTGAATGGCCCGAGCACAGGCTGCTCCTGCGGGCTGGCCGCTCCGCTGGAAGCCGGGCTGTTCACCTTAAGGTGGCTTTTATACATTGAGACATTCTGGTCCAGAGAGACTGTGGCTTGACAAACTTGCACCAAATGAAGTAGGGACTCAAAGGCCAGGTAATGGGTGCACTCACTGTTGTGGAGCCAGGGGCAAGTTCTTCAGAGTTCTGTCTTGGTCAGGCCAACTTCCCCTGCTATTACTAGTCAATGCAGTTATGCCTCCAGCTGCACGGTGCATCTCAGCCTCTCCATCTCTGAGCCCTTCCTTGCTCTGAGTCCCAGTGTCCATGTGTATGGGCCAATACTGGTACCTACCTACACCTAGTAGACTGACATTAGGATTAAAGTGCACACGTGGGCCTGGGTCACAGGCAGATGAAATAAACCTTAGTTATTAGTGTTTTTACCCTACAAGTCAGAAGATGGGAGACCCCTGTTCCCTGTGAACCCAGCCTTCAGAGCGACTTCACTTCCCAGTGCAATGGTTCTGCAGAAAGGCAGTGATGTGGAGGAAGCCTGGATCTTAATCCTTGCTTGCACTCTGACATTTGACCTTAGGCAAGGTCAAATTGAGGGGGATGGGCTACATCTGTGTTTTGTTTTTTAAATATATTTTTTATTGATTTCAGAGAGGAAGGGAGAGGGAGAGACAGAGACATCAATGGAGAGAGAATCACTAACTGGCTGCCTTCTGCACGCCCCCTATTGGGGACTGAGCCTGCATGTGCCCTTGACCAGGATCAAACCTGGGACCCTTCAGTGTATTGGCTGACTGCTCTATCCACGGAGCCAAAGGGGCTAGGGCTACATCAGTGTTTTTCACTGGTTCATCAGAGCCCCAGGGCAGGTTTCTGAGACCCTAACTTCCCCTTTAGCCAAAGCAGTTCTGCTTTTATCTCTTACATATTGGGATTCCACATAAAATTTCATTTGAAAGAAAGGTTTTTCACTGCTTATAAATAAAGTTCAAGAGCCATTACATAATGTAGCCTATAACTGCTTTAATGGCTCTAAATTTAATGCTCTCATTGTTGAATTTTAGAAATAAACCTCATATACTGAGAAATTAGAATTAGGGAGGAAATGGAAAGTCAGATTTCAATGAATTAGCCTACTTTGTTTTCCAAGGCTATGATAAGAAATGACAGGTTGAACATTTCTCTCCCTCTTTTCTTCCCTTTCTCCCTTCCTGTATTCCTTCTAGTGAAAATTCAGACTGACATATACCAGAAAGAGCATAGGGTACTAGGGACCCACGAGTGAGCAAAACTAGCAAAGTCTCTGCTCTTGAAAATTCAGAGGCTACTTAGGGAAAAAAGACAACAAACAGTAAACAAGTTACAAACTGTAAAAAGGCTGTGAAGAAAGTGTACACAGCAAAGTGAGAGCGACGGACTGCCTCAGATAAGATGGTCCAGAAGGGCACTTAGGAAGGTAGGCTGCCAGCAAACACCAGGCCTGGCGGTCCAAGTCCAGTGGTCTTGTCCTCCATTCTTCCCCTCATTCCCTTGGCCTTGCCCTAGAAATGGTCAGCAGTCACCTCACCCCTTAGCCACTCCCATGGAGACAGTGTGGCCACCTGTCATTTCTGACAAGCCTGGGGCAAGGCGGAGGCAGCTCCAGGGCTGAAACAGGTGACCAGAAGTCTGTTGTTTTTATTTTCCTTGAAGAACTAAGCTACTGAGCCCTTGAAATATTTTAATTTGCTTTTCCTATTGATTATCAATAGAAGAACAATCTTTCACTTCCTGGTTTTGTGCATATTTTACAGTAAGTAATGTATTTACTTAGTTCAAAACTAAAAAAGAGGATAAAAACAATGATTGGGCTCTGGGACCAAGCTGCTTGGATTCACATCCCAGCTCCGCTAATGACTGTGACCTGGGGCAGGTTATTCAGAAACTGTGCCTCAGTTTTCTTAGCTGTAAAAAACAACCACACACACACACACACACACACACACACACACACACACACACACACAGTACCTTCCTCATGGTGTTGCTGTGAGGACTAAAAGTAACAACTGAGCACGTATCTGGCATATAGTAAGTGCTAAATTAATGGTATCATGGAACAGAAACCCAGAAAGAGTCCCAGGCTGCCCACAGCCGTGCCTCCCTTCTCCTTCTGATGATATAAACTGGATAACTGACCCCATTAGTTTTCCTTGACAAGCACATTCTTTATAAGAACAGATAAAAATACTATCTCGATATATTGCAGCGGTTCTCAACCTGTGGGTCTCCGAGACCCCTTTGGCGGTCGAATGACCCTTTCACAGGGGTTGCCTAAGACCATCCTGAATATCAGATATTTACATTATGATTCATAACAGTAGCAACATTACAGTTATGAAGTAGCAACGAAAATAATTTTATGGTTGGGTCACAACATGAGGAACTGTATTTAAAGGGCCAGAAGGTTGAGAACCACTGATTGGTAAGTATGAACTGTTCTATGTTGTTTAAAACTAAGCCAGTAACATGTAAAGATAAACCAAATAAGAGACACTGGTTTTTGATGGTTTTAATTAGCTACAAACCACCCAAACATATCAGAAAAGGGGAAAGGGACCACTGACAAAAATCTAGGGTGATATGCAGAAGGGGAGGCAGATCTGGTTAACTTTAACTAGAACATGTTTATAATTCTCTAAGTTTAACTTGTTCATTTGTCCTCATGAAAGTTCTGTTTACCTTCAACGTAATTGAGCTCCTGCTGTCAAAACCTCCCTTTGCAACGGGGACTTGACAACATCCTTTCACCTGCTTCTCATAACACACCTCGTGGGTGCCTCTGCTCAAGGTCCATGGTCTCCGTTCTTGTGTCTTATTTAGGACACTTAACACATTATTTGTTCCCTCACAGCAAGGTCTCCTCTGACAGCCAAGATTCTAGTTTTCTGTCATAAGTAATTATAAATGTACGCTTCTAAAAAGATTCTCAATTTGAGGGGCATAATCTATTTCAGATAGTAAATCACAGAGACATCTCTATCCCTGGGGCGACCCAAATGTACAACCCAGATGTATGAGCTTTCACTCCGAATTATTCATATCTGAAGAAAAATGGATGTTCCACTTTCTCCCTAAGGCAACTAAGAAAAAACACCCCCCCCCCCAAACACCGGCACCTTTGTTAGAGAAATTTATATTGGTTCAAATTTTTTTTTAGCCTCAGATACAGAGCTTCAATCTTCAAAATCCAACTCAGAAAACTGTCTCAGGGAGTCCTGCTCTGAAGTTGTCACTCCTATTATGAACTTGAGATACCCCGACCCCCCCACCTCAAGCCCGCTGTTTCCACCAAACATTCTTTTCTGTTCCTCCTCTCTACACTGCTGACAACCATGTTCCCTACTCACAACCAGAAACTAATAGTTCATCTTTACAGCTCTCTCCAACAAAGGGAACCCCAGGTGAATTTTCATTCCTGCTTCCTTCCAATTTTTCAATTACTAACGCTACTTATCTTGGCTCTGTGCCAACATTTGCTTTATGTCAATATAATTGACATTTTTTTTAAAAATTAAAAAAAATAAAACACACCCCCAAATAACCTCCAACCCCCACTGTAGCTTAACAACAAAAAAACATGAATTTCAATGATACTGGAATGAGCCTGCTTTACAATAATAGGATGTGGCAGACTGTTCTAAGTGATCATGTGCAATCTACCTCATTTGATCTGCGTGAAAACTTTCAGGTGGGCATTATCTGTTATTAGTCTGACTTTACAAATGCAGTAACCCAAATCGTAAAGGTCACAGCGGGAACTGGTAGAGCTGGAATTCAGATTAAGGGGAGTTTGACACCAAAGTCATGCTCTTCCTCCTTAAACCATATTTTGTCCTGGAGTAACCTTTAGAAGAACGAGGACAATTTCTCTTTGTTCTTTTTAGTTGTAAAGAACCCATCATTGTATGAAACGAGGCACAGGTAACTAACTGATTTTGGGTGTGGGAGTCTAAGCGTACAGCATTTAATAAAAAAAGTGGCATCTCACTCAAAGTGACCAATTTTCTCTATTTATAGTTAATTATTTTTATTTTTTTATGCATAGCATTTTTCATATTCCCACCTTGAGCAGTCAAACTTCCAGAAGAATCCTGATTCTGCTCTGCTGGCTGCCGACTGGGAGGAACGATGGGTGGGCTCAGCATGTTTAACCAGTCCCTAAAAAGAAAGGAAGAGTCAACGGACACACACACCTGTAATATCATACGCAGTTTTTACCCTTCCCTGGATTTTCAATTCCCTGGATCTTCCTCGTTCATATTTCAGAAAGACAAGATGTTCAAAAGTTAATATTTAGTTTTGTAAACTGGTTAATGTAGAGTCAATCACTTCACTAACCACAGAGCTCCTTGACTTACCGTGGGGTTACATCCTGATAAACCATCATAAGGTAAAAATACTGTAGGTTGAAAATGCATTTGATAGACCTAACCTACCGCATATTATGGCTTAGCCCAGCCTACCTTAAACATGCTCAGAACACTTAGATTAGCCTACATTAGGGCAAAATCACCTAACACAAAGCCTGTTTTATAGTAAAGTGTTGAGTATCTCAGGTAATTTATTATGCTATTGCTTTCATATCACTGTAAAGCCAGAATATTATTAAGTCGAACCGTCATGAATTAGGTATTGTCTGTAGTTGTTCAATAAATACATCAACTACATAAAGAGGGCATTCTTCTCAAAAGTTTATTATTAAATAAACTATTATTAAACACGGTTTCTCTCACTAAGAACATTATTTCAACAACTCAGAAAAAATGCAGCAGAGAAAGTTCCTTATAACCTCAGGGTAAGAAAGCCCGACAAAGCCACATGTCACACGCCATGAATGACAACACTCTACATGGTGACTCAAAGCAGAAGTTAGTCTTGGAGCGATCGTGCACCAGCCACAGTGGTGGGAGTCAGTCTGCATTAATTTGGAGCTCTTCAGCAGCAGGGAGTGAAGGAAGGGAGAGGGAGGGAGCCGGGCCCTGGAGTGACTCACTACTTCAGTTTCCCCATTAGGCATGGGGACAAAACCACTCCAGAGCACCTCCTACAGCCCCTCTCCCTCTGCCTCCAACCTCATTTCCCAATCGCTTGACTTTCCTTCCTCCTCCATTCTTTTCCAGTGCCCTGTTCCCTCTAGTAGACACCTGGGTGGGTGTGATGCGAGGGGTGACATGCAGAAGATGTGAGTCATTGTGCACTCTACTTCACCCCTTCTTAGCTCGAAACTTGTTCCTGCACTTCTTTAGAGAAGGGAGCAAGCAGAGGAATGTGAAGGATTTTACAGCATGAATTCTATTTCTCGCGTTGATATAGTACCCTGTGGTTTACCTTATTCTTCTCAACAGGAGCATGTCATCATGACTAAACAACTTTTTTCCTGTACTTCCTTTAGCCGTTATCTATAATGGGAGCTAGTCCCAACCATAACTAAGAGCAGTGGTTCTCCAGGCTGATCCCGGCTCCATCTTTCCTAACGTAAGAGCTTGGCCAAATTACTTAACATCGTAAGCCTCATCTATAAAAAGGAGATAAGAATACCTCAGCTTTTTTGTTGTTAGGATTGAATTAAAAAATGGATGAGAAACATTTAGCATGGCTCTGGGTACAGAGTTGCACTCAATAAATTTCAGCTATTATCACCACCATCCTTATTATCAAGGAAGATCATAGTGTGACTTTATCTATAATGATAAACCAAGATAAGAATTGGATTCTGTTGACATTAAACCAATAAACGATGGTAGAATGATTACAAGTCTATACAGTAGAGATTTTCCTTGCAAGCCATTTACTCTTTTTGTATAAAAAGTACCTTACTGTAAAAATTATCCATTTCCTATTTGGAATATTTTAAGATACTTTAAGTAACTGCACACCTCAGCTGTTACTAGATTATGGCTAGTGAAATAAGCAAGGTGAGCAAGCTGTGTAATTGAATTTCATAATAACACATTAAGGGCATCAAAAAGGATTTGTCACAGACTTCCAAGCTAACAGGGCATTTTCTGATAAGCAGCTTTTATTTAGTCCATTTAATTATAGTAGACCAAAAATTCCTACATTAGAGAAAATTACAAGGTCACACACAAATTATCAGCCCAATGACCTCATTACTCAGAACGATGGAGAGCAAGGATGAACAGGAGAAAAATAATGTTGTCCTATGATGATACCCCCAGAGACAAATTAGAAACTCCACCCAATGGCAGAAGCAACTGCTTATGGTCCATGGACATGGGAAAAACTGTCGGTGGGGTTGTTGTGTGACTGTTATGAAAGCAAGGCATTCACTACTTAGGCTAATGATTTGATTAATGTTTTTCCTTCTTAGCAGTAGCCATGAAAAGTATAGGGATCTTTAAAAAATATTTTCAAAATTATCAAAAAGTTGTAAGAGTACAAAGAACTCCTTAGTCCTTCACCCAGGTTCCCCCACTAAACATTTTATCACACTTGCTTGTGATCTATCTGTCTATCTACCTAACCATCACCTACCACTACTTCTTTGTCTAGATGGGTTGGTACAGGATGGCCCTCAGGCAAAGCCTGTCTGGCCCACTGCCTCATCTGTCCAATCTGAAAACCAAGAATGGCTTCTACATCTTTACATTTTTATTTTATATTAATTCTTTATTGGTGAAGTATTATGTATGTCTCTCTCCCGCCCCCCCCCCCCACAATTGACCTCTCCTAGCCTGCTCCTGCCTCCCAGCACAGGCCCTCACCCCCTGTTGTGTCCACTGGTTATGCTTATATGCATGCATACAGGTCTTTTGGTTGATCTCTAACCCCGCTTCCCTCCCCTGCCATCCCTCTGAGGTTTGATGGTCTTTTTGGTGCTTCTATGTCTCTGGATCTATTTTTGTTCATTAGTTTATGTTGTTCAGATGTTTTTACATTTTTAAATGGTTGAAAAATTTTGAAATAATAATGTTTCATGACACATGATAATTACATAAAATTCAAATGTCAGTGCTCATAAACAAACTTTTATTGGAATGCAAAAGTGTTCACTTGCTTATGTATCATCTACAGCTGCTTCTGTGCTACAGGGACAGAGGGAAGTATTCATGATGGTCCCTGATGTGTAATATGGCTCATGCTGATTTCTCCAATTCTGATACAACCACAGGTCTGTCTCATCTCTCCTCCTTCCATATTTGTAACTCCACCCTGACTGTGGAGACCTGGCTCCCATTATCTGCACCATTTTTACTGTTTTCTGAACTACAGAACACGCCAAAAGTCACTGCAGAATTGCTAAGCAAGCAAAACAAATTAAACAACCAACAGAAAACCTCTAACTTACTCTCTAGGGTTCTCTGTTTATGGTTCTTTTTATTCTTTAGTCAAAATACTAGGTCCAAAATTTACTTGGGCTAGTTATTGCCCCTGCCCCCCTTCTGTGTGGTTACACAGATGGTCCCTGATTTACGACGGTTTGATTTACAATTTTGACTTTACGATGGTGTGAAAGCAATAAGCGTTCAGTAGAAATTGCACTCTGAATTTTGATCTTTTCTCGGGCTAGCAACATGTGGTATTATTTTCTCTTGTGATCCTGGGCAGTGGCAGTGAGTCGCAGCTCCCAGTCAGCTATGTGATCACGACTGATACTCTACCGTGTGTTCCTGTGTTAGATGATTTTGCCCAACTGTAGGCTATCGGAAGTGTTTTGAGCACATTTAAGGTAGGCTAGGCTAAGCTATGATGTTGGGTAGGTTAGGTGTATGAAATGCATTTTTGACTTGGGATCTTTTCAACTTCAGATATAACCCCACTGAAAGTCGAGGAGCATCTGCATTATTCATTTGAAATATACTGTAGAGTCATCAGCTTTTGTTTGTATCACGTTTTAGGTTTTTCTCTCCAACCTTAACGATTTTTATTACTTGTGTTGTTGTTGAGAATGTTACAGATTAACAGTTCAAAAGTCAAACTACACAGAAAGGCATATTCAGGTAAGACTTACATTTCACCCATCTTTCCAGTCTGTTCCCACCCCTCATCGCTTCTTGCCATCACACCCATCACTCCATAGGTAATCAATTTCATTAGTTCTGGAATTTCCTTTCTATGTTTCTTTTTGCAAAAAATAAGCAGATACATGTCTATATTTTTATTCCTTGTCCTTCCTACATAAAATGTGGCATACTATAATTAATATTTTGCATTTTTATAACTTAAAACATATCCCGGAAATCACTTACACTAGTTCATAGCTTCCTCATGCTTATGGCTGCATAGTACTACACTCTGTGGGTGTGCTATTGCTTATTTCACCATTCTCCTATGTTTGGGCATGTTTTCAATATTTTACATTATTGCAAATTAACTGAAAGAATATTGCAATTAATGCTGCCATGAATAAACATGGGCATATCTATTTTTGTATATATATTTGAAGATATATCTTCAAGGTAAATTTCTAGAAGTGGGATTCCTGGAAGAAAGGTAAATACATACTTGGTTTTGTTAGACAAATTCCCTCCATTGGGGTTGTTCACATCTGTGTTCCCACCAGTAATAAATGGAAGTGTTGGTTTCTTTATAGCCATGTCACAAGAACATATCATCAAGTTTTTAATGCTTTCTAAGATGAGAGATGAGACCTGGTATCTTAAAGTAGTTTTAATTTGCACTTGTTTTCATTTTGAGCATCATAAGTGGAGGTGACTCTTTTATATTACTACTTATGTATATGCATGTGGTATTTTATATCTGTCTATATACATATTTTGTCAGTTCATATCTTTTGCCCCTTTTATCATTTTTACCTCTTTCTTTTACCTTGTAATTTATGTTCATTTACTTTGTTTTTGTCATGCAAAAGTTAATTTTTCTCCCCCCGGAAGTCAGATGTATGACTCTTGTGTTTTATTGCCTCAGTATTTTGAGTCATACTATATGGTGTGTACGTCTTCTGGTGTAAGGTGCCTCTGATTTTATCTTGTAAAAATGATTGCATAATACTCTTGATAAGTGATATTTTAACTTAATATTTAGAAGTATTTATACCATTCAAAAATTTTGATCAAAGCAACTCATTTGTTTGGCTTTTAACCAAGAAAGCACTTACAAAGTATATATATATATATATTTTTTTACAAAGTATATTTTGAAGAAAAAAAGGTTTCCATGTTAACTATAAAATATGAAAACTATCAGCTAAACAAAATCAATCAGGACTTTTTCTTGCAGGACTTTTGAGAGCCTTTAAGGCACTGGCTCTCCTGAGGGAGGACAGAGTATACAGCACCACCCACGTGTGTGCATCTGGAACTGTTACATCTCTTGGTATCAGGAGTCCACAGACCACACCTTGAGAGATGCTGCGTCAGGCTAGCCGCTAGACCATTTTCTCCTGGTGACATTGTTTTTATTTTACTTTATGTATGTTTAATAATTTTTCTTTTTCAAGAGCATCTCTTTTTGGTGACTTATTAAAAAGCAGAAATGTATGGCCTAGTACCTGTATCTTACATGTTTACATTTTAATGTGATACTTAATGCTGATCCATTGCCTTGACTGCCAATCAGTGCCTTCAAACCTCCATGACTTCCCCACAGCAAGCAGTGAACATCTAATGTGGGGGAGTTCCATCTCGGTCTCACTCAGGCATGCTGGTCTTGGCTGTAGTTCTGAGCCATTTCCTGGGCCTGTTTCTTACCCTGATTACCCATGTCCAGAATCTGCTCTAGCTCTTTGCCCACCATTTCCATACTTGCCTTGTCTTTGTACCGGATACTAGTACTCTGTTTTGGTTGCTTTTCTCAACCCCAACTATAATCTTTTACCCAAGGACAGACTCCATCCACCTGGTGTGAAAACCTCTAGCCCAAGCATGTCAAACTCGTGGCCCATGGGCTGCATGCAGCCCACAACGAATATTTATGCGGCCCAGCCAATATAACGGTATGTAAGAAATGTTTTAATAAAAATTGTGTAACTTAATTTTTACAATATCCTGTTATACATAATTCTATATAATAAGAGGCTAATATGCAAATTGATCAAATGCTGGAACGACCAGTTGCTATGACATACACTGACCACCAGGGGGCAGACGCTCAATGCAGGAGCTGCCCCCTGATGGTTAGTGTGCTCCCATAGGGGGAGCACCACTCAGCCAGAAGCCTCTCCCACCTCTACGGCAGCGCTAAGGATGTCTGATTGCAGGCTTAGGCCCACTCCCCATAAGGAGCGGGCCTAAGCTGTCAGTTGGACATCCCCCGAGAGCTCCTAGACTGCGAGAGGGCGCAGGCTGGGCTGGGGGAACCCCCCTCCCGAGTGCACGAATTTCGTGCAATGGGCCTCTAGTTATTAATAAGGAACTACAATGTTTGCTAATGGCTGATTACTATAATCATGTTGCATTCATTTCCCTTATGCACCTTATGCATGCAGGTGCACCATTTCTCTCCACTAATACTAGCAGCGAATATTTTAGCAGCTGATTGCCACATCATTAGTCTTGGACTGACTTGTTTGGTGTGCCCAACAGGAAATAAATTGCTTTCAGAGAACAAGAAAAATAGGTTTATTTGCATTACACTTATTTTTTTAAAATATATTTTTATTGATTTCAGAGAGGAAGGGAGAGGGAGAGAGAGATAGAAACATCAATGATGAGAGAGAATCATTGATTGGCTGCCTCCTGCATGTCCCTTATTGGGGATGGAGCCGAAAGCCAGACATGTGCCCCTGACCACAATCGAACCCAGAACCTTTCAGTCCACAGGCCGACACTCTATCCACTAAGCCAAACTGGCTAGGACTGCATTACACTTATTAACTTGTGCAGTTATTCAGTGTCTGGTAAGTTAATGTTCAAGAAGACAATATTAACTTTTATTAAAATGTTCTATTATTTTATGTTAACAATTACTCATTTATTCATCATGTCTCTATCGAAATAAACCTATGTTTCTATGAAAATTGAAGCTTTTGTTTTTTTGCGGCCCACATAAACTTAAACCTTGTTTATTTGGCCCGTGTTAGCCTTTGAGTTTGACATGCTTGCTCTAGCTCCTTTGGTGGATAAAAGCAAGCTTTCTGTCAAAGCTTGCTGTCTGAGCATGCTCAGGTCCTTCCTCCTCCTCCTCCTTCCCTGGACCCAGACATCCCTCTATCCTGCCTCTCCTCTTGAAACTGGGGGGAGGGGAAAGGGCTTCCCAGCGCACCTCACATGCTGAGGCCTGGCACCAGATGTGTTTTACACAAAAGTCAAGACAGTGAGTTCACCATTAAATACCACATAGAAAAATATCATGCAGTTGAAAAAAATCATACCATCTTGTGAATTTTCACAATGGTCAGATTGACCTAATATAAAAATCTTGGCCAAAAAAGAATCCCACACTGTTTTCATCCCACAGTAAGCATGAACTGAGTCAGAGCTGGGTCAGATATTTTAATAAATGGGATAATGTCTTCCGTTAAGATGAACTATAGTTCCAGTTCCTTCATTTTAAAACAAGATTTTGTTTATAAGACAATTTTACTAATTAATTCACTAATGTATTCCTAAAAATACATTGTGTGTGTGTACACTCATATACACAATAGATGATATGAGCCTGACAGCTTAATCATCTCTCTACACCTACGACAAACGTTCACTAAAGTCCTGTTTGTCAGGCCTGGGAATCAAAGAGCTCAGAGTCAGATGGAGAGAGCATCCTACCCATCGGAAAACAACACAATACAGCCATGCACAAGGGCTGCTGTGGGCTGGTCAGACTATCCCTTTGCTCCCTTGGAGGAATTCCCCTGTAATAAAACTGTCTACAAGTTTGTATACATTTAAATATTTATTTGGGACAGTAATTCTTTGAGAAATCTAAGCCATGACAATAATTAATATATAGCTCTCATTACAACCCACTATCACAAGGCCAGGGTCAGAGGAGCCAGCCCAGTGCAATACTTAAATAGGAGGCCTTACATGAGGAATGTAGCAATTTCTAGCAAAGACTTAATGATATTTATTTATCGTTTGGGACCAGTGCACATTTCTTATTCCCTGAAAGAAATGTGGGTTTTAAACATCTGTGGCCAGGAAACAGACAGGGGAGAATACACAGATACTTTGAAAAAGCTGGTAAAACCTTTTTTCAGAAACATGTACATAAACCCAAATTTTACTTCCAATTCAGGAGGTCAGAGTTCATCTGAAGCCCATTCATGGTCTTTTGGACCCCTGAATTAAGGACTGCTGCACCTTGGAATAGCATGGAGGCAGTGTTTCTAGTAGAGTACAATCCCGGCTTGGCAAAGTACTTCCTTAAAGAGCCAGACAGTAAATACATATGTTAGGCTTTCCAAGCCATAAGGTCTCTGTTGCAGCTATTCAACTCTGCTGTTGTAGTGTGAAAGCAACATAAAAAATAAGTAAGTAAATGAGCATGGTGGTGTTACAATAAAATCTTACTTACAGAACATATCCTGCAAAGGGTAGGATTTGGCCCCCGGCTGCAGCTGAGTGACCTCTGCCTCAGAGGAAGGAGCTGAAGAGGAAACTTCACGGCTGCTAGGAAACTTCCTGTCAACGCTCCTCTCAGTGCTTTTGAATCCACCTTTCTCACCATCTCTATTTCCACTTCCAAAGTCCAAGCAACTATCTTGCTTCATGTTTTCTGGAGCAAAAGCTCTTAATTGATCCCCTTCTAGTCATTCATTCTGGCTTCACTTCTGTTCTCCACACTGTGGCCAAAATTCTAATCCAATTCAAGTCAATTCTTCGTTTAAAACCCTCCAGTGTCACTTGGAAGCTATTGCACTTGGGAGAAAGACCAGAATCTGGCCTTTGAGGCTTTGCATAGAATAACATCTATGTATTTTTCCAACCACATCTTGCATTATTCTCCCTCTGACTCACTAGGCTCTAGTAACGCTGGCCTTCTCTCAATTCCTGGGATATGTCCTACTCCCTACCATCATGGGGCTGTTTGTCTAGGCTGTGCTCCCCGTGTGTAGACCATGGCCTCCTCTTCTCTATCCCTCCCATGGCCTGGCGAAATCATACCCAACCTTCAGATTTTGGCTGAAGCATCACTCTCTTGGGGAGTCTTCCCTGATGCTCCCTTGCCGTTCTGGCCAAGTTCCTTTATTACTCGTTTTAACAGAGCAACTGTAATCTTCTCATTAGAGCTCTGGTCTCAGCTCACAGTTAATCCTCACTTGTGTGATCATCTGATGAATGCAGTCTTCCCCATTTGACTCTAACCTGCACCTAGCAGAGTGTCTGACACAAAGAAGACACTCCCTCATATTTACCAAATGCCTCTCTGTCAGTCTGAAATACTGAGTGCCACTCAGTGTTCAAAGTTTCCATAACAGTAACCACACAGCTGCTGTGACTACTCTGTATTTGCCCTCCACCTTGCTCTTTCTCCACCTGCCAGGAGCATGGGATTGTTTCCTCTCATGTGCATGGTGCATACACACTTTGGGGAGAACCTGGAATACATACCTTGTTTCCTTATAGCAAGACAGAAAAATTTAAGTTTCTGTCTCAGAAAACAGAATGCTTGTTCAAAAATATATTTACTAGTATTAGAAAACTAGGACAATTTATGTTTCTTTTTTTAAAACATACTTAAACGTACAAAAAGAGCTCTTCGTAGTTTTCTTGAAGTAGGAAGCTCAAACCATAAGTTAGAAACACAAGCTATCAGTTGGGAACGCTTTTGCATATCTCTGAAGAAGGATTAGAAGAGGTATTAAGATACTGTTGTGCAATTGTAGTTTGTTTTCCACAGGGTGTCTCTTAGTGTTGGAAGAATGATCCCCATCTAAGTGTTGGGGGCTGCTTTCTCCACATCTCACCATGTGGTTATCTAATCTATATTTGATTACCATCAGTAACTGTGTACTTACTACTTCCAAAGACCACATTTCATCTTCTAACAGCTCTAACTATTAAAAGGTTTTTTCCTCATGTTGAGGCAAAATCTGTTTTCATCTGCACCTGTTTGTCCTACATTTACTCCTCGTCACTCTCAAGAAACAATTCTAATCTCTCTTCAAGACACAGTAGGAGAGAGCTAAGGGACTGTCTGTCCACAACTCCTTCCTCCCCTTGTTCTTGGAACAGCTTCCTCAAACCACATGGCTTTCTGGGAGTTACCATGTTCCTACATGAGTCCACAGTGTCAGTTGATTGGTCCAGATATGGTCACCTGACTTAACCCAGCCAATCACTGCACTTCCCTAAAACTTATGAAACTGGATCTGAAAATCAGACAGTCCCCAATAAAGATGGAAGCCAAAAGAAGTGAAACTCAGATGCCACTGCTTACCATATTTCCTATCCCATTGAGGACGCTAGTCTGGAGAAAGAATGAGGAAGTTTAAAGTCTAGATTCTGGGAATGAAACAGTGTTGGTACCTCTGAGTGAATTGGGAAATTGGAGAGAGAAAACCAGTTTGCGGTGATATAGGAATTTAGCTTAGTACATAAGGAATATGAGGTCTTGGTAGTTTCTCTAAGGAAAGGTATGCTGGAAACATTTAGGGATCTATTATTGGGTCCCAGCCTTAACTCTTGAATATGCTGACACAGCTCCATACCCACTGCCACCATCCTAGCCTGTACTTCCAGAATCTCTCCCTTGTTTATCCTGTAGCCAATCTGAGTTCCTCTAATCCAATCCAGAGTGAGCTTTTAGAGCAAAATCCAAAATCACTGCATTGGTTTAAAGCTTTGCAGAGTCTGGTCCTTACTATCTCTACAGAATATTTTTGTGCCTTTCCTTCACTGATTCTACCATTCCACCCCCAGCTTCAGAGGCAGACACATCTTTAGTCCCTTTTAAAAAAAATCTCCATGTTAATACTTTATTATTATTGCACAATAGATTTGAAGATTATATATATATATATATATATATACATATATATATCCGTGAGTAAAAACAATTTATTTAATTATGAAAAATTTCAAACATATGTCAAACTCTGAAGTCTACACTACTCAGATTTAACAATGTTAACATTTTGCTCAAGATTTATTTTTAAAGGTTCTTTTCTTGGTGCTTTTGTCATAATGGCCTAGTACCACAGATTTAATGTTAGTATCCCGCCCCCCCCCCCCCCCCGGCCCAAATTCATATGTTGAAACTTACTTCCCACTGTGGTAGTGTTGGGAGGTGGGGCCCTTGGGAGGTGCTAAGGTCATAAGGGTGAAGCCCTCATATATGGATTAGTGTCCTTATAAAAGAGGCCCTAAAGAGCTCCCTTGCCCCTTCTGCCAGGTGAGGTTACGGTGAGAATGCAGCTATCTATCTATGAACAAGAAAGCGGAGCTCTGACCAGACTATAAGCTCCATAAGGCAGACAATCATGTCTGTCTTCTTCACCTTGGGCTTGACACATATTAGATGTTCAATAAATGCTTGCTGAATGATGAATGAATTCCTGTATGAAGTCACGGCTCAAAAAGAGGGACCTAGAGATAAGAATGAAAAGACTGGGAAGTGGATGAGAACGCTGAGAAAGACCTGGCAGAGAGGAGGGTAGGAGAACATACTCTGAGTGCAATGGGAGGGACAGTAGGAGCCAAAAAGGCATCTAGTGGAGAACAATATGAGAATTATTCTTCCCAGGCATTTCTTTTCTCCTCCTAAAAATGCTCCCAGAGGATGTTTGCATTCTGATGACCTCTGGAATAGGGTCACATCTCTTCCACAGCAAATGTTGGGAAATTTATTGCATAAACAAGTGCTATATTTTCATCTCGCATCAATCTCTGTGTATTTGAAGACACGCAACAAATACTCATACCAAAAGGAAATCATGCTCTTTCTTCTTCTGGCCTCTACAAAATCACCTCTTCTGCCCATGTCTTTGTCAGAAAATCCTTAAAAGAGAGGAGTAAGGTCTCCCCAAGTGCTCAATGCTCCAAGAAATCACAGAAATGATTAACTTCCCTTATTCTATTAAATATGTTTTATATGTTCTCTGCAGAACTGAATATCTTTCCTGCTTGGCAGTATTTTCCCTCAGGTTAAGAAAATATTAATGACATAGCGTCCTGGGACCATTTTACAGACAGCGACTCATTAGACATGGTAGATAATTCAGCTCTGGAGGCACAAATCCAGGTATCAGCCATCAAATTCAACAACAACATGTGCACAGTAATATCCTATCTACTGGAGACAATCTGGAAAAAGACCAATCATTTCTGTGCCTTCTCAATGGTGATATCAGCATTGCTGCTCTACAATTTTATGTTGAATAGATGTTTCTTGAGCCCATGCTGTGTCACAGGCTTTACACTGGATATTGAGTAAGATGTGGTTCTGCTCTGAGGAATTTAGTCTTCTGGAGGCAGGCTATTAGACCAGCACTTAGAAGACAGTGAAATAAGTATGTTAGATAGAGGTAAGCCCAGAGAGCCCTCATAGTTAGGAGCAGCGTTCACATAAGGCTTCTAGCAAAAGTTGAATGGGTTGTTCCTGAAGGGTGAGGATGAGGCAGCAAAATAGAGAAAAAATGGGAGGATGTCCTAGAGGGAAGAGCATGCACCAAAGTAGAAAGGGGTGGAGGTTTGGGGGTACCCATTGTGGACTGACAGGCACTGTGAGTAATATGTGTTGGATGATGCTACTGTGGTCAATTGCAGAAGAAGGCAGGGGTCTTTGATGGCAAACAAAGGAGTTCCTACTTTATTCTGAAAGCCCTGGGGATCCATTCACGGATTTTAAGCTAGAAGAATCTTTGATTTGCATTTTGGAAAGATCACAGTGGCAACTGTGTGGGGAATGGATCGGTGGGGAGAAGGGCTAGAAAGATCAGTTAGGAGTTAGTGGTATAATCTAGGCAAGGAATAATGTTATTTTGGAAATTTAATACATATGCATATAAAAATACATATAAGGAACATAGAACTTTCCCTTTGACAAACTTCATTTCTCATTGTATCAAAATAAGGTTGTGATGTACAGAAACCCCTGGAGGAGACATCATGTGTTTCCCATGCTGACAGTGAAGGTCTTTAGCGATGGCAGTTTGCCTTTAGAACCTTACACTCTAATAAGGACTATTTTAAAGTCTTTCTGTGTTGCCCATATATTATCTCAGTCAAGTTCAAACTGTTATTGAGGGTCCAAGTGCCCAACACTGTGTTGAATATATAAGAATATTGAATAAATACAAGACATGGTCCCCAATAAGTGGGCAAAGATAAGAACAGGCATGTGAGAAAAAAAAGACATGTAAAAGCCTCCCCATTCCCTTCATGGAAAGATGTTTGAACATGTATATATTTATATAAACACAAATCAAAATAATGAGCTACACTGACATACAGCAGCTCGGTAAAAGTTCTCAAGTTTCACGAAGCTCGGTGCAAGCTCGTAGGAATGTAAATTGGTGAACAATTAGGTAATATCCAACAAAATTACCAAGTCATTTCACTGCTAGACATTTACTGTAAACACATACTTGCCAAGGTCACAGAGATGCCCATGAGGATGTTTATCAGAGCACTGTTTACAGTAATGAAAGGCTGGAAACCACCTAAATGTCCATCAGCAGATAACAGGCTGAGTAAATCACAGTAATATCCAGCAATTAATAAAGAATGGGTTCAATTACATGTGCAAATTTAGAAAGATATCCAAAATTTATTCTGTAAAAATCTAAAAAGCAAGTTGTATAACAGTATAGAGACTCATCCCACTGAGTTGAAAAAAATATAAAAAATTTTCTTGTACATTCACAGAAAGTTTCTGAAATGCCCAAGAAACTTAACCGTCATCATACCTGGGAGTAAAAATGTGGAGTGGGAAGGAAGGGTGGGAAGAGTAAGATCTATTTTTCACTTTCTATTTTTTCTACTCTAGTCAAATTAAAAAAAAAAATTTTTTTTACTACTTTCTTTTTAAAGGCGATTCTCTTCCTTCAGGAGCCTGCAATTTGATGGCATCTATAAAAGAACTCTGAAACACAGCTTCAAAACATCTTTTAAAAAGTGTTTTAGGTGACAGCACTTACTGGAAACAGCAGTCCCACTGATCCCTCAACCAATGGAGGAGAGAGGAAAACGGGGAGCCTTCCTCATTCCAGCGCCACCATCTGAGCTGATCCTGGCCGCCTTCCCCATGGCAAATATGAACTCCAATGATAAAAGCAGAACGTTTTGGGTCTTTATAAATAAATGTTGGTAATGTTCCTGAAATTGTCAAGTTCTTTGCATAAATAGCCACTTTATCTAATGTGATAGATATGACTTAAAAAATAGATGGTGGCTTATTATTTGTTTTTAACACATCATTCAGCCTAATTATTAAAGCAAAATGGTTCCTGGGCTGACCTCTGCAATGTCAGGTCCGACAAGTCAATGACATAACCTGACAAAGAAGGATTACAATGGGAAAGCTGGAAGATGCTCTACAGTAGGGAGGAGGTGAGGCTAAAAGCCCCAAGGAAGCAAACATACTGACTTTTTTCATTCTAGGAGATGCATTCATGAGAGTATGTGAAAAGAAGTTTACTATTATGTTGTGATCTGCTGTTCAAAGGATTTCTGTTTTTAGTCGCTGGGAGATAAAGGGTCTGAACGTCATGGAAAACTAAGCAGTGACTCACTTATCCTTTACCTTTTACTGGAGGGGACTCATTTCGGGGTGAAAATTCTCAAGGAAGTCAGTTTATCTCCCCAAAACAGAAAAAAAAACTAATCAAGCATTGTCTGATTAATTAGAGACACTTGAAAAAACTGCTATCAAGGCCCTACAGCTGTAATCAATTTAATCAACATGCACAGAGCCAATCTGGTTTTCTTGATTAACAAAGCTGAATGTTAAACAGAGAAGTGTGACATTGTAGTGCCATTAGCTAAAGCTGCAAATTGAACATTTTCCCTAAATGTTCAAAGTCAGGTCAGGACAAAGTGAAAACTCTTTTATGAGGACCATAAGCATGAACATTCCAATTCTTCCCTTGATATTTCCAAGCAGAAGAATAAGTTTCATCTAAGTAGCAGAAATGAATAGCAACTTCAGGATGTTTCAATGAAGACAAAAAAGTGATGTGAGATTTCTCTCAGCTTATTGTCATCCAAGTTGGTTATGGAATTCATGAGGAATAGACATGCCAGACACAAAGAGATGACATTTTCTTATTACATTTTTAAGACGTGAATGTGAAATGCCCCTATATAGCTTCTGATGAGTAAATTAAAAAGTTCAATTTGGCTTATTTTATTTGCCTGAAGTTAATTTAAATGTCAAGATGTCTAATGTAATACTGGTTTAGTAACTGCTTCTGGCTCTTAAAAAGCATAGTTAAAACTATAAAGTTGTGATACCACTCCCATGTATTCTTGAAATGAAGGGGAAAGAGTGAACATGGCATACCGTCGTCATTCAATAAATACCTATGGAGTGAACCACTGCAGAGTTAAAGCTTACCCACTGGTAATGTATTATGGTAGCTATGATTTTGGCTGGCCACTTCCTTTCCCTCTTCTGAGAAACCAACTCTTCTCTTCTATGGGAAACCCACTTCACATGGTTTTGGATGTTAAGCCTTTCTTCACTCCCAATATGGGGGCAGGCATTAGACCCAAAGCTAGGCCAGAGTCTATTCTTGGACATTTGCTGGGTATATAAGAAAGGTTCTGACTCATGTCCACCAGAGTGCACATGTAAATGACATCTATTGAGTACATTCTCCTAACAGAAAGAAAAGGCTGAGAAAAGCTGTATGAAGCTATGATTTTTTCCAAGAGATCCTTTCGAATCTCCACATTTTCATGGGAGACTTAAACATTATTCCTTTATCCAGTGGAAGGATGCACATAGAATGAGGACTTACATTCCAAATAAACACAGCATTACTGAAGATGCAGGGGAAACAACTACCCCTCCAAATATCTGGGGTAACAACAGAGCATGTAATTTAAGTTGCACGGTTTTTGATATGAGCTTGCAACCTTTGGGTTAAACTCTGTGCTTCTGTTTCTTCACCTGGAATATGGGGGTTACAGAAATTACCACCCTGCATTGCAGCAGGGATTAAATGAAATAATATAGCATATGGAAACTCTCCCTATCAATGCTTGCTACAGAGATGGAACCAATAAGTAATAGATGCAGTAAAAGTAATAATGTTAGTGCTTATTATTATTTGAAATTACAGAAAAAGATTCACTCTTAAGCAATCTTTGTAACACCCTTTACAGAGTTATAGGGCAGCTATGTGTTAAGTGCTTTGTAACTAAGTCATTAGCGAATCAAGAGCAGAAAACTTTGCAGCCTTTTCTAACTTTAACTAGGGAATAATTGCCTTAAAATTAGAATACAAAATAAAACCTCCTTAACTGTTCTGCAGGATGATGGGATTTAATGGTGCAGAAAGAGTAGGTGGGCTAACTTAATGCTCTAATTCAGCTCTCTGTCTTTGTAAAGAATAACTGTGGGCATCATTTTCATCATTAAGTCAGATTACCAGATGCCACACTTATGTACTGATTTCCATTTTACTTTCAAAGCTTGGTTATTCCTTTATTATGTTCAGTAGTCAAATAAAACAATGATATGCTAAAAAGACTGCTCTGTGAGGTGAATGACAATTTAATTTTCCCCCAGCGTTGGCTGGCTGCACAAGAAAATAAAGAACTGGAGAAAGTTGACAGGATCTTTAGCTGACTAGATTTATTTCCTATCAGTTGCAGGGTGTGTTAATTGTAACATTTCAGTTAATGAAAAATATTGTGATAGAATGCTGATGTGGGTGATAAATGGACTTCTGAACAGATATGATGGTAAAATGCTATTTTTAAAACATTGGGAGGAAGTAATCAGAATTCTTTTGTTGCATGGACCATTCTAGTGAGTAAATTGGGCCTGCCAGGGAGGGCAATAATTCTTTCCCTCGCCAAACCACCATCATCATCATAATTATTTATGGTGTTACTGCAGCTGCTATTCAAACTAAATATGGACCTTGTTCTATAGAAAGCTGACATGCTAAATTGTAAACAAGGCAGAAAGATAGAGACATAAAATACCAGAAAGAGCAAACTGACTATAATAGACTAAGAATTACGCTATTGATGGATTCTTTTATTCAAGTGTAGCATACATAGAAAAGCACATTAATAAATGTATCAGCTCAATTAAAGATCTCAAAGTGACCATAACCACCACCTGGGCCAAGAACAGAACCTCACTAACTCCTCCTACCAATATTACACTCTGGGTTAACAACATCATATAAGTTTCAGGTGTACAACAGTAGATGGTGACTTCTAACATTACCAATCAGTTGGCCCGCTTCTGAACTTTTATGGAATGATACAATATGTATTCCTTAGTTTTTACCTTCTTTCCCCAAATACTACATTTATAAAATTCCTCCATTTTTTTTTTAGTGTAAATTGTATAAATATATCAAAATTTACTTTTGCTTTCTACTATTGAAGGAGGCCAGGTTATTTCCAATTTGGGGCTGTCATGGCTGTGTTTATATTGGAAAGCAAAACTTTTTCCTTTCCCACTTGGGTCCAGTGGTTGGAGAAAATGGAATAACCAAAAAGCTATATTCAAAAATTTCAAGGGGGATTGTGTGAAGGAGTGATGATTCAAATGACTGTTCTGGAAACACAGCTAGGATCAAAGGGAGGAGGTATACGGAAACCTATGTGGACTCAGTGTAAGTGAGGAATGCTCAGTAATGACTGCCTGTCTCGTGCCATACTCAGCCGACCTCCCCGGCCAAGGTGTGTATGGAGACTTTTGAAGAGATGCTGGGTTAAGTCATTTCTATGATCACTTTAAACTCGCTAAGATTCTCTGATTCGCTCAAAGTGTGATCTTTTTTGGGAGGAACTTTATTTCTGATATTCCTATTAATATCCTACCACACTACCATCACTTTCTCCCATTTAATAAAAATATATACGTCAGGCCCTGTGAAAACTCTACATTCATTTCCTCATGTAATCCTTCTAATAGCACTGTAAAGTAGATAACTGAATACAACCCCCGTTTTTTAGATAACTTAATTGAGGCTTAGAGAACTAATTTCACAAGGATCTGAATGTGGCATTTTGATTCCAGAGACTGTGCTTTTAATCAGTGCACTGTTACTTCTTCCACCCACTTATTCATGCCAATGAATGGCATTCTAAGCTTTACAATTTTAACCAATTTCTAAACCTTATATATTAAAGTATATAAAATGCCTTATTTACGGTGACAAAATATGGTCAATCTCATAGCTACTAACTATGTAAGTCAGAATAAGGCTAGCTTATGCTGGGTAACAAACAGCTTGGTAACAAACAGCCCCCACGTTTCAGTGTCTTAAAAACAACAAAAGTTTATTTCTTGCTCATGATGAATGCATATAACAGATGAGCAGGGAACTCTGTTTATCACAGTCATTTAGAGACCAGGCTTATGAAACCACCACCACCTTGAATGTTCATGGTTGGTGGCAGAAGAAAAGAGAACTCTGGTAGAGGGTTTTACACCTGCAATTTAATGCTCCAGCCAAGTAACAATGTAGGCGATTTTGCTCACAGTTCATTGGTTAGAACTAGTTGGACTAGTTGGCTCCACCCAAACCAAGTGGACTTAGAAAAGCAATCCAACAATGTGTTTTGAATTGAGAGAGTTTAGAATATTTGGCAAATCATGTTAATAACTACTGCAGACAAAAAATATGCAAGGAAGCCAGAAAACATACAACATTCACTATACACATTTCAGAATTTCTACCAAAAGAATATGACTACTTCTTTACATTAGCTTGTTTACTTACTCTAAGTTGAGAGTGTTAATACACTAGGAGAGAGAAAATGTACAAAATGTGCTGAATTCCTCACTATATACGTAAAACACAATTTGAACCATAATCATGTCTGTGATTCAAGCCCTGGGCATGCCATATTAGTGTACTTATTTGCACTTGGGTTACATACAAGTGTTTAGACAGAGAATGTACTATTTTACTCCTTTACAAGTTTCATTGTACCTAATTATGTAAAGCCATCATTGGTGAGCTACAGAGAAGATAATGTGAAACAGCTCAAGCCATATACTAGGTTTTGAATATTAAGATATAGAAAAAAATCCATTTACATACATTATAAAAATTTTATTCTGAAAATTCTTGGCAATGCCACTCCATCATTGTGAAATTAACTAAAACTGTATTATTCAAATCCCAATTTTATTTATAGAAAAATGTAAACCTCTTAAAAAACTTTTGCTTTCTAATAATGTTGGCAATAACAAAATAATTCACCTTATTTCTTGCTATGTCTCAGAGTACTCAATTCAAATTTGAACTACATTTATCCACTATCTGTGGGAAAATATAGCTGTTATTCATAAGTACTCCATGATCTCAACTACAAAACTAAAAACCTCCAATGAAAATATGAAGACAAATCAATACTATCTATGAAGCGTTTCCCTGGAAATGTTAGAAGATAATGATTTCTTCTTGTAAGTGATTTAAATGCCCAAAGAAAAAGTAAATGTGGTATTAGTGTGCTTAAAACACAGTACAAGTTTGTATTACAAATGCTATTTTAGGAAAAAACCGATTTTAAAAGCCAGTGATATTTCCTATAAGGTCATTGCTGTGATATCTAGATGGTACTTTTTTCTAATTTTAAAGCTACATATTTTAATAGAGAATGGTCCAAAATGTTTTTAAGGTCAAACTGAAAATATGTTGATTATTTAAAAATGCAAGCAAAGTGCTTTATTATATTATACTACCAGAATGTTATTGTGGTTTAAAAATATCATTAAATCAGCACAAACCCACACTTATCTTCCTGCACATTTTTCACACCGAGCTGCCTTCTGACTATGAGTAATCTGTTAATCTGCTCTTCGCCTCACAATTCGTCAAAATGACAGATTCATTCCTTCTCTAATACATAATATCTTCATTTACTGCACGCCTTGCTGCATCTTTCTTTTTTGCTAGCACTGAAATTTAGAAAATCACAAGTAAATTTAGAGAATGTCACATGGGTGGCTGTTCCTGCATGTTTCCCATTTCTTCCATTATCCCAGCAGGAGAAACTAAAAGTTCTCTGGACTCTTAATGTGAGTTAATAGTATTTCTGACATGAAGGCAATTTCAGGTTTCAGTAAAAGTGCTGTTAAAGAGGGAAGAGGGAAAATGGTAAAATACAAAGTAATTGTACCCTTCACCAAGTTAAAACACTGACCATAACAGAATTTTCTTCTAATGCTACTGGGCAGTAAATAGATTGTCACCTGCCACCTCTAACCACTAGGTGAAAAGAAAAAGATATTATTTTAAAAAGAGGAAGAAAAAAGGAGAAAGACATCATCCAGTAGTTTAGGGATGATTTTACCCACTTAAAAGACAGGGCTGCATTAGCATAAACCACCACTTAACGGAAGTCCCCCTATGGTTTTATTTAAGCTGAGACCTTCGTTTTTATCATGATGCTGACTGCCCTCAGGTCAGGCTAGATCTCAGCCTTCTTATTCTTTGCTATTTTGAAAATACAAATGATTTTGCTGTTTAAAAATGTTTTCTAGCAATTGTTTGCTAGCAAATCAATAGAAGGTATTTTACTCTCCCCTCATTTCTTGCTTTGATCCTGTTGCTTGTTAGTCTATAAACTCTGCAAATAAAGGGAATGAAGAACTGAAAAATATGAGAGTATGTAAAATTCTAGACAGCATTCTTTCATTTTAAGTAAGAGATAAAGCACATCATCTACAAATCACCATTTGGCTTCACTTGTTACTGATCCAGGAGTTCACACATCATCAAACCAAGGTCACAACTGTTAAGCTCTAACCAGTCTTGTTTCAGCACACACACATATTTCCCACGCATACACCCAACACCTAACACCCAACACCCAACAGCACTTTCTTGTCCGAAGCACCAAATTGCATCTAATTTGTCTTAATCAATGGCAAGGGAGCAAAAGGCTTTTAAGAATCAATGGACAAGAAAAAGTCAATAGAACAATAATGTTAGTGTTAATTCAATCAAATCAGCTAGAAGTTGTTTGCCTTTTCTCTTTCAAGTCATTTGAAATAGGCTGGATGTGTGACTTATACGGTATTTATTATACTGAGTGGGTTTTTATGCGGCAACGAACAGCGAAATATGGAGCTGTAAACTCTGGAAACATAATATATTGCTTGAGTGAAAAATTATGTTTTAACCTTAATCAATTTCAAACTGTAATGTTTTTCATTAATAAGAGAAACAAAAGAATTATGTATGAGGAAGAAGTAAAACTAACTGCTAACAAAAGCAGAGTGTGTGAGGGGGAGAGGTTTGGAAAGGCTGCACCCGGGCCCCCGGCACCTTTCCTGAGACATTCACACACTCACTGCCTTGATGACACGCAGGGAGGACTGGTCTGCAATGGGAGGCTGAGAGCTCCCTGAAGGCACACTAAAGCCATCTCTCCACGATGCTCTGCACATAGTAGGTGCTTAAAAAACACTGAATGTTGCTAAAGGTATGAACGGAAACACTTTGAATCATTTTGTGCTGTAGAGGGTCCTTGTTTAAACAGGGAAGCTATTCTGCATTTACTAAATGAAGGATGAGGTGGCGAGTCCACAGATGCGACTGGCTGCGGCCACGTAACCCCCATGATGGTCTTCCTCTCCTCAGGTTCATGTCATGCCTGCAGCCCCCCACCCCATCCCCCTCAGGTAGAATGGAGGTGAATGTTAGAAACTGAACTTAGTACTTCAACTGGGGAAGGAAGGGGCCCAGCTGAGCCTCTTTGTACCTGGTGTTTATAAAGCCTGTTGAAAAGGTTGGACCAGTGGACTGCAGACCTCTGGGAGCAGGAGGGGCATAGAATCACTTGAGTTTAAGAGGCACAGGCTCCACAGGCTCGGATTATCTATCTATCTATCTATCTATCTATCTATCTATCTATCTACCTACCTATCTATCAGCTACCTATCATCTATCTATCCACATCTACCTACCTACCTATCTATATCCATTATCTATATCTATATCTATCTAGCTACATCTATCTATTTATATCTATCTATCTATCTATCTATCTATCTATCTATCACAATTAATCAGGAAATTAGTCCTTGTGCTTTGGTCCGAAAGGAGAAATATTTCTTAAAAATTTTTTAAGATGACCCAAATGTAAGCATTTGAAGAGAAGCAGGACATGCAATTTCTGTATTTCATTTCATTTATACCTTTCTCTCATTTGTACTGGCGGGACAGAAACGTAAGCTGTAGAGAAGCCCATCAGCCTGTGTCCTGACAATTGGCAAGAAAAGAAAGATAAAATCACTGTGATCAGCCCAGAGCAGGCTGGTAGTTGCCACGACAGGCCAGCTTGCCTCGGTCGGGCCAGCTGAGCCAGTGGGAACTGAGGTCAGCGGCAATTAATCATTTGTCAAAGTCTGCAGGAGTTTATCAGATAATTATAGTTATAAGTATGTTTATATCACAAAACATGTGGCAAAGCCGCAAAGGATTCAAGCCCTAACACAATCTGCACTGATATTTAAAAATACAGAAGATGATAAATCATAAAGCAAACACTTGAGAAAACCATGCCCTTCATTACTGGGCATTCCAGAATTATCTTCTGTATTGTTTATTTCCATAAACATTTAGAGCCTTACAGAGCCTTAGACTATCTTCCCCCTTCCCTTCTAATTTTCCAATGAGTAAAAATAGCAAGTATAATCATCATTTGAAAGATTGGTTATCGACTCCATCCACGTAAACAGACTACTAGAAAGTAATCACAGCTTATTTTACAAAACCCATTTCTGAGCAAAAATATCTTGAGCCATTCTGAAGACTCTACATAAACACATACATAGATGTGCCTAAGGGACAGCTCTGAACCCCACAAACCAAGAGAAGGAATTTGAAAATAAATGACTTAAGGCTGCAAACAGCATCCATTTTCTTCCATTTGGCAGCAAGTTTACATGCTAGAAAACACTTCTCAACATGAGTGAACTGTGAAATTGTTTCCTCCTACCCAACACTCCTCTAAATTGTGTTAGATTGTTAGCCACTTCTGCACCTTGTCATTGAGGCTGTCAGCGCCCCAAGAAACAATGCAGGTGGACCTGGAGGTAAGGGCCCCAGCATTTGAGGTGCTGCCTAACTGTCAGTCAGTCTGTTAGGAAAATACAGTGGGAAATATCACACCCATGCCTATCAATGCAAGGGGCTTTGTTGAAAATCTAGAGAAGCAAGGGATTATGGTTAGGTGAACCATGAGTATTTTAATTCCTAGATTATAAACATTCCAGAAACAATTAGCTTTATGTCTTTATCCAGTGTCAAACATTGCCCAATGAGTATAAGTGAATTCTTTTATCCCATTTTATATGATGATCTCTGCTACCCTCACAATTTTATCATCTTTTTCATTTATGGCCCAATAATGCCTTTCTGCCACTTCTCCAAGCTGCTGAAGTTATGAGCCAAGAGCCAAGCCATGTGATCTTCAGGTTTCCTGAACAGCTATATAATACTGTTCCAGAAAACTGGTGGATAACCTGCT
The DNA here is from genome assembly GCF_963259705.1 of Myotis daubentonii. Taxonomy (NCBI): domain Eukaryota; kingdom Metazoa; phylum Chordata; class Mammalia; order Chiroptera; family Vespertilionidae; genus Myotis; species Myotis daubentonii. The sequence continues at coordinate 13,918,556 of NC_081853.1, read as the reverse complement.
GGCAAATGGGATTAATTGGATTTTATTTTTTCCTTTAGAATTTGGTTTTTAATTTTATTATGTAAAAATTTAAATTATTTTTTCCTAGATGAATGGACATTTAATTGGTTAAATAAATATACTGTTTAATTAGTAAATTTTCTTATATTCTATCTTTGAGAATTGAATTTTAAATGAGATATTTAAAGTCACAGACTACCACATCTAAACATTAATTAATTCACCCAATATTATGAAGAATATTTTCTATAAAGGGTTCTCTTCAATAGTGGGACTGGTTTTCCTATGGAAAAATCTATGAGTCTCATCAAAGTCCCAGAATCTCAAGCTGGGAATGACTCTCAAGAGTATGTAACTCAGATCCTTTCTATGATACATGAGGGTGCTCATATTATTAGGTGAGGTCTGAATAGATTGAGAGACTTGTCTAAGATAATTTACTGTGTTAGTAGCAGAATGAGGATGAGAATTAGGGTCCTTTTCCCCTTTTATTGAAACAAAAGTTTCTACCTTTTAACATATCTTATTATCACTATCACTTGTTCAGACTACAAATTCTGAATTTGGACCAAAGTTGGAGTTCCAATTACCTTGAAAGTTTACTCATATATAGAAAAAGAGTTTGCTAGTCAAATCTAGATGAGCTACATGATTACAAGGGACATATTCACATATCAAGAGATAAACTGATTCTAACGATGTTAACATATACTAAACATATACCGTTTACATATACTAAAACTACAATCTCACTTTTGAAACTACTATTATATTTAGTTATGACAGTGACAGATCAAGTGTACAGACCAGGAATACTTAGACGAGGTCACTAACAAAGTATATTTACTCTACCTATGTCATGGATAGTCTAGGCCCCATTAAAAGTGCTGTGAACTGTGTACACCTACACAGTTCTCCTGGCTTTTACATGGCTTCGATTTGCTGTTCATTGCTGATTAGACCAGTGGTTACGTGGCCCAAGCTATGTCAATTACATTCTCCTTCCTGAAGTAGGAACTGGATTCAGGCATAGCCTGCCAGCCTCAGCATGTATGTGTAATATGTAAACTCCAGAGCTGTCAGCCAGCCATGTGACTGGAAGCAGAGAAAGCTGGTGCGCAGAGAGAAGAATGAAGCAGACACTGGGATCAAGTTTCAGTCCCTCCTAAGGCCTGGTTGCCCTTGGTCTGAGGATATAGCCTATATTCTTATTTAACAAATCCCTACTAGCTATCTATCTGTCTCTCTCTTTTAATATTAGCTAAGTTGTTTTTGATACGTGTAACCGATGAGTCTAGTTCAGACACTGTAATAGAGATCACTCTCCGGAGCCAGAGCTATGATGTGTCGCTGGTATTTGGCTCACTCAGTGGGACCAACCACAGTACAAGTGAAAGAGCTTGATAATGAGGTGCATTTGGATAACGAGATGCATTATAATAACTAAGACCTTGTGTGTGCAGCTCAAGATAGATTGATTTTAATAAATTCCTAGTATATAATAAATAGCAATAAGGTGATACTGATTTATGCAGATAAACTACCTTATTTAGCTATTTATTAGAAAGCCATCTGATACTACATATATTTCAAAACTGAAATTCAGATTTCCTTATCCCTAATGAGTCTGAAATAATGAGATTTCTTTATATTGATAAATGACTCATATGCCAATGACATTTTAAAAATAATGAAATAATTTTGAGATTATGAAAATTTGAAATAAAAAAAGTGAATCACTATTTATACTTGTATAAGCTATTTTGATAAATTTAAAGGTACCAAGCAACATAAAAAAGATTTATGCTTAAAATGTACTAAATATCAAATATCTATTAAATTGAAGTATCTAAGCAAGTAGAGTAACAATGACTAAATTAATACTTAAAAGAGTTTGCCAGGAACTGTGCTAATAACTTTTCATGTATTAATTCATTTGATCCTCCCCAAAACACTATGAGATTATGATGCCTGAATTTGAGTTCAATGACTAGCTCTGTGTCCCACAGCTAGTAAAAGGTCGGAGTGCTACTTAAACCTAGGTAGGCTGTTAGCCAACACACTACAGTCTAGATAAGAAAAGTAGACTGACCTTTCTTAAAAAAAAAGAACTTCGGAAAGACTTCTAAAAAAAAAAAAAAGAACTTTGGAAAGTCCTTTGGCTGTTTTGAAAACCAATTTCATGAAACCAAGAAAAATGCATAATCTAACTAATCTTTAAACAAGGAATTTAGATTAGTAATGATTCTTACCGGGGGTTAGAAGGAGAAGGTGGATTCATTTCTTTCTGATAGTGCCGACCCTGGTTGACAGGCTGTAAGAGACAAACCATTTGTGAGTAAAAACTAATCAGTATCTTACTCTTGACATATACTTTCACGGTCACTCTCATCACTGTAATTTTCCTCCCAGAAACAATCTGCAAGAAGTGGCTGGCTTATTTTAAAGAAGAGTTGAAGGCTGTGTGGGAGATCAAGCTAATAACAAGGTGATGCATATGAGGAAACAGGTCATTTTAATGGCCAGTCAGTGGGCTAGATAGCATCCATGGTGCAATCAAAGTTCATGGTGGATCCTTCTCCTTTTGGAATTTTGTGCTATTAACATTGGTTGATATTTCCAGATACAGCAAAACCAAACAAGATATCTTGTTGCACTAATGCTGCATAGCAAGTACAGGCAATAACTCAGAGCCTGGGGGATGTAGATTATATATATTTCTATCTCATTGTTAGTAAGTTTGCAAGGAGAATATCCGTTTTCATTAATGGAATTACACACGTGGATCTTGGGTTAGGGTTATAATTTCCCCCAAGTGTGCAATAAAACCTCAGGCATTTATCAGAGAGCTGAAAAAATGTGATGCCAATACCCAACAAAAATGTGAACTATCAAGTTTTCCCTCCACAAGAAACCTTTAAGTTACTATTTCAAAACACAGCTAAACCACCACATCCCATGCAAGCCTTAACTTGCCTCCCTTGGAACTTGATGTTTTTCATCTGTTCTATAAAAGGAGAAAATTCTATTAGACCTGACACAAATTCTGTTTTTCAACATTAGCTCCAAGTATTTTCCTATGTGACTAACCACCATGTAATCATAATATGAAAATAATTTTTAATGTTCTCATTTTATTATGAGTTGGAATTTGATATACATTTTTGAATTGCATTCAAAGGGCTTCAGTTAGTTCCTTACCAAGTGGGGCTGGCATTAATGTTTTCTTACCCATAATGTGACCCCATGGCACTGACACCAACCAAGAAAAAGTGTGGCCATGGTGCCTGAACATGGAGAGCACATATTGCTTATTTTAATAGATCCTAAAATATTAATGACATGCATGATGGGAATTCTTTAGAGTAAACTGTCTTCCTCTATAAATAATGTCTTGGAAGTGTTCCTTTAATTTAAATCAAACACCCTGTATGATGATCACACTCACTTAGCCTGCCTCTCTGTGATGTACCATGAATGTAAATGTACTCAGATACTTTGGTAATTGAACCAATATCAATGCATCACCATTTCAGTAATAAGAAACAACAGCTGGGAGACCAGTGGAAGGAAAAACATGTTATAAGACATATTTGATCTCACTAGAGAAATAAGACTTTTAGCAATTTGTAAGTGAAATTCAGTTCTATGATTTAGGCTTTATTATTTCACAGCAAAAAAAGGATTAGCACATAAAGTGCCTAACAGGTTCTCTAGACCAACTCACACTGGTGCCAAAATACTTGCAATAAAGTTTTCATTGGTATTCCAGTACTTCAGCTGTAGTAGGCCTCCCGTAAATGGAACTCTGCCTATGACTTTAAGAGGCATTTCCATAACTCTAAGAATCACAGTCCTGATATGCAGCCAAATTTCTATTTGCTTAATTTTATACCATTGATTCTATTTACACCTGTCTCCACCCCCTTGTTTCAATGCCTATTCCCTCCTCTGGGGAATAGAAATGGCTGCAGAATCTACCTTGTTTGTGACTCAGCCACCACTTAGCCCACATAGACTGGCCCGTCCATGTTTGCTCATGTTTATATCAAACAGATCCAATGATATAAGGAATAAAAGGGAATACAATTAATAAAAGGTTCACACTTAAAATGATTTTTAAGTGTCAGAAAACAAAGCAAAAAATAACCACTGGAAACTTTTCAAAGTAATAAGGATTACAGATATGAATAGATAAAAAGGTAAATAAAAATATTCACTTAAAATAATTGCAGGCATTGTAACTTGTCTGAATACTGGATTCCTTAACTTAATTTGTACTATTGAAAGCTAATGACCAAGTTGTTACTCAAAAAATTTTTATTCAATAAGGAACTTAAATTTAATAATAGCATTTAGACTTACGCATGTAGCTGCTATAAAGGGACTTATAAACCTCCCTGCTAATGACTCAGTGTGGGAAGGATGCAAGTGAGTGCCATACAAAATGGGTGGCCCACTTCCCTTTCTCTGCACATCTTCTAATTTTATAATCCAACTCAGGGACAGGAAGGGATTATGGCAATGATGCAGCTAAGGAGCTCCTTCAAGATATTTCGGTTTCCATGACTTTGTTTTGATACTTTGAAAGGGCAGAGCTTTCACTTGGGTGAGGTCTTTTGACTTCTAGGCCCAAATCAGAATGCATGAGCATGTGCCCAATGGTTTCTAAAGCTCTCTGACCATGGGGGTGGGGAGGGGGGGTGAGGGGGGGTAAGGAGGTGGTGGCAGTGGGAAAATATAGTGGGTTGTCTGAAGCCAGATGTCCTTATCCACAGGTGGAAATAGACATATGTTTCTATACATATGCAGCAGTAAACCTATTTCTACTTTTTCCAGGTAGGTAACATTCTTTGAAAGCACCAGTTAAAAAACTAAAATTGATTTTTTTATTTTGGAATTCAGCCATATTTAGAGAATACCATAAGAAGAAGCCAAGGAATAGCAACCAATACCTACCAATAACTGTGACAATAATGATAATGGTGGTAACTGATATGTACTGTGCACTTACTCTGTGTTCAATCGTTGACAGATATTATCTCATGGGATTCGCACAGTGATTCTATGAAATGGACAGGACAAACAACTCCATCTAACAGAGGAGGAAATCCAGCCACTGGGTGTTAGCCAAGGTCCTGCCGGCCAGGATATAGTGGAGCCATAATTGAAAACCAGGCCATCTGGTTTCAGTTTACCCTCTAACCCAGTGGTTCTCAACCTTCCTAATGCCGCGACCCTTTAATACAGTTCCTCATGTTGTGGTGACCCCCAATTTCACTGTTACAAATTGAACATAATTAAAGCATAGTGATTAATCACAAAACAATATGTAATTATATATGTGTTTTCCGATGGACTTAGGCGACCCCTGTGAAAGGGTCGTTGACCCCCAAAAGTGTCGCGACCCACAGGTTGAGAACCACTGCAACCGCGAGAGTATGAACTTAATCCAGCTGGGGTTCACCTGGAGGGGGGAATACCTAAGCTTCTGAATAACAAATATGACAAACTCAGTTCAGTTTATGTCAGAAAAAAAAGGGTACTGAAGTACATTTATTTGAAATATGTAAGACTACCTCCTTATCATAAATTCATTTGATTTCATTCTTATGATATATTACTCTATATTTAACATTAAAGAAACTAAGTGTCGCTACATTGCTAAATTTGAGACAAATATAAGATGTAATAGACAATACTTTGAGGATGAGGAAGGCTAATTCCATGCAGCCCAGATACTGCGCTGACTCTAACACCAGTTATATCACCCTATAGTGCCATGATGTCTGCTCCTCGGAGTTATCTACAGCTTAGCTCAATCAACTATTTACTTTTTTGGTTCAGGAGTAAAAGAAAACTCATTACACCTAAAGACAACGGAGAAGTTAATGAAGCTGCAGGTCAGAACAAATTAAGACCTATTAAAGCCTGAAGTGCCCATGTATTAGGTATTATATATTGGACACAGAGCAGCCAGCAATCATCATGTAAAAACTGGTATGCCGCTGAGCAAAGACATGGAACAGATCCTAGAAACTCAGGACCTCGTCCTTTTGGTGGCGCTGTTGCTATGCACTAGCGTCGGAAAACCACAGTCACATAAAATTAACTACCACTGAGCACAAAAGAAGCTCCGCTTTTCCACGATCAAGCTGCTAGAAATTTGGGGATTGAGGGAGAGAAGTAAAGGCTAATTAAAAGAACAGGAGATAAGATAATTCTGTCATGTTAAAAGGTAAAGACAATATTTTCATGTTGTATGTAAAATCTTATGAAAATGGCAATAAAGTTGCAACGTTAATCAAGACCATAAGTAATGTGTCACCATATGCTTGTAATTTTATTAAGTGCGTTTTGCCTCGTTTTCCTCCAAATATGCTCTGCAATATGCCATTTGATGGGCGCATGTGATTCTTTCTTTCTTTTTTTTTTTTTTAAACGAGCTGAGGGACTAATATACTTGGTTACAGGAATTCCTAACTTGAAGGAATGGTGGCTTTTGAGGCCCCTGGTTGCTTACAGGGTAGCATGCATGTGAGGCATGTTTTTCCAGAATCTAGGTTATAGATGGGAGAGAGAAATAATGAAAGAATTAATGTGTAAAGTTCTGAGGGGTATGTCTGGATTCTAATGGTTAAGCTCATATTACAAGAACAACAGAACCTCTGCCCACCCTTATAGCCCTCAGTGGTCAGAAAAAAGGGAAATGTTCTAGAAATCTTTTCTGGTCACTCAAGTGGCCCTTTGAGGAGAATAGACAGCTTTGGGGAGCAGATGATAGTTAGCCTGAGCTTCCTCTGTTAGGCACAGGACACATGCACCCGATGGTCTCATTCATTTTTCATCATGCCAGTACGAGGAAGGCTCTTTATTATTCCCATTTTATAGGCGACTGAGTCAGTGCTAGTAATGAATTAAAACTTCCCGCAAATGCTCTTTTTTTGGCAAAAAATTTGACATTTTTAAGTGTAAAAATATCTATGATGTTAACACCTTCAGAAAATTTGACATATGAAGTTTTGAAACTTGTTGTCAATACAACAAAATAACATACATATCAAATCCCATATATATCAACATATGTGTAACACCATCTATTTAAAAAAATCTGCATTATTAACCAGTACACCTAGTAAATGAGCCAAGGTTGGCTGATGAAGAGTCTTTATTTTGGTCATCACATGAAGCTGTTTCCATTAATAACTATCCTTTTTCTTAAAAAGAAATAACATACACACACACACACACACCATGGTTTTATGAATTGTCAATCAAAATCCCTCATCAAAATAAAATGCACTTAGAACTCCATTGTAACCAATTCCTAGCACCCCTCCCAAGCTTGCCTGGGGCCCAGTTTATGACTAAATCTCATGAGGGCTACTCCTGACAGAAACCCTCCAAATTTGATTACCTGTAGCTTGGTTTCCACAGAAATTGTAAAGTATTGTTTTAACTGAATTTGGTTCTAAGTTAGAAACTTTGAAAAATCTGTCTGTCAAAGGCCAGGGGATTCTCAGCAGGCTTGATTTATTTAGCATGAGATGCCAACAAAAGCCAATCTGCTACGAGAAATATGGTTACTTGTAAGTACACTTTTAAATGACTAATTTATAGCATCTAAACACCATTTAAACAGTACATATTACTCTGAACTGTACAGATGCTTGGGGAAGCTGAGGAATCAAAGCTTGTAGTAAACACAATAGAATTTGCTAAAGACCTCATTCTGGTTCCAGACTGCACTGTGTGTGAAGTCCTGAGATAAAGTCGCTAAACTGAATGTGACCTGCCTAAGTCTCCTTTTAAAATTATTGGCCATTAAGCCCTGTCCAGAGGGAGATTTTTCCATTATGTGTATATATAATATCTATTTATCAAATCTGGAATGTAAAATATTACCTGCCACTTTAAGAATTTATTTAAGCAAAGAAAAGCTCATTTATTTTAAAATTTTGGTAAAAACTACTATTTTAGAGTAAAAAATTATTTTAATATTATTGATTGATTATTCAACTTATAAGTAACAACCAGCCCAGACTGAGTGTGACCTCATGCCAGGCTCTCTGCTCAGGGAGCTTACAACCAGGTCTGGTGGATGCTGGCAACAAGGATCCCTGATGTGGTCAGTGCTATCGTTGAGCCTGAAGGCAATGGGAACCCAGAGAAGAGATAATTCTGTAGATGGTGGCTGAGGGTCAGAAGCGTTTCGTGCAGCAGTGACATTTGAATTGGGCCACAAAGAGTGTTTAGGAGAAGAGGGATGGAGGGTCCCCAGGCCGAAGGAAGAGGCATGAGCAGCAGCATGACTGACATGATCTGGATGGAAGGCATGGCAAGCTGCACAGTGCAGCTAGAGCGTGGAGTAGTTAGTCCTATGTGTATTGGGTGGGAGGTGGGTGGTGATGCTGAGACAAGCGAAAACTCATTTCAAGTCTGGTTCAAGGTGATGAAGAAACAAAGGTATTGTGACGAAGTTATCCTGTTAAAGGAGAGACTCCACCCTCACTTCCATAGATTTACTTCTGTTCCTTTTCTAACTTGGAATTCCTTTCTCTTTCTTTCTACATGGTGAGTTTGCATTCATTCTTTTTAAAAACATTTTATTTATTTAATTTATTTTTGTTAATCCTCACCTGAGGATATTTTTTCCATTGATTTTTAGAGAGAGTAGAAAGGAGGGAGAGAGAGGAGAAACACCGATGTCAGAGAGACGCACTGATTGGTTGTCTCTTGCTTATGCCCCGAATGGGGCCGGGGATGGAACCTACAACCCAGGTACGTGCCCTTTATTGGGAATTGAACCCAAGATCCTTCAGTACACGGGCTCACACACTATCCACCGAACAATACCGACCAGGGCTGCACTGGTTCTTGAACTCTGGTTTAACAGTACTTTTTTCTGTGAAGCATCCCTGAAACCAACAGGTAGAATGAATGCTGCCTCTCACTTGTTCCCAGGCTCTATTCTATCATCACTCACTACCCTGACTGATAGGACTCTGCTTCCCTGCAGTGTCGTGAACATCTCAAGGGAGGTAAAGCTTTGTTTGTATCCCCAGCATAGTTCACAGCACGTGGTACCACTCCAAACAAAATGTGAAATGAATTAATGTGAGACAGACAAGCTAGGCTGCGGTGAGAGTCACCATGGAGATATTCCTGGCTCCGGTGGAGAAAGGAAGGTGTGGCTCTCACAGTGAGGCCTGGAGAAGGGCTGCAGAAGACTCTGGAGTTAAGTCTTGTGGGATAAACAGGTATAAGGTACAAAGATATGTGCAGAGGGCATTTAGGGACTCACAACTGGGACTAAAGCTGGGAGTGAAAGGTGGGGAGCAGTGAGAGATGAGACGAGAGGGGGTCAGGTCTTAGATCATCGGGGGTCCTGTAGGCCAAACTAAAGAGGCAACGGGGGGTTGTGAAAAGGCCTTATGCAGGGAAGAGATAAAACAGAGCGGGGCTTTAGAAAGATCACCAATGTGAATAATAATGATATTAAAAAATATCACCAACATTAATTTATTAAGTGTTTATTATGTCTCAGTGCCAAGTGCTTTTCCAAGGTCATAGCTTGGATGTGAACCTTGGCAATATGACTTCGGAGCAGATGCTCCTATCCCTCAGGCTATGCTGCTTGGACTGGAGATACAGAGGTATTAGGAGACTGTTGAAGGAATTTGCATAAAAAAATACAGTGCCAAGGTTATGGTATAAGTAGGGAGCATTAGGAGATAAAAGGAAGAGTGGAGACTCAGGATTTGGAGGCCCAGTGGATGTGGACCCCAAAGGAGGGGGAGGGGGTCTTCCAAGTTTCTGGTCTGAGTGCCAGCCTGGATGGTAGCCATCACTGAGCTACAAGGAAAGCAGGATATTACTGTGATAAATAAAGTTATGAGTTCTTTTGTTCTTTTTCACGGCCCCTGTACAACTTCTAAAGAGAAAGGTATGAACTCTCAGAAAGACCACAATAGTTCTTGTAAACTGCTATTTAAACTCTCTACGAGCAACAAGATGCAGGAGTTCATTAAGAAATGTAATTTTCCATTTGGTGATAGTTCCAATATTGAACTTGATGCAGTAATAAACACATCTTATGAATACCAAAGGTAGGCTTTTCCATTATATTCTCTGTCTAAAATATTTCAATTTTTCATTTAGTCAAGTAGAGGGGTTATTAAGATCATTATTAATGATGTTGTTTTGGGCCAAATACTTTTAGAGAGGAGCAGTTGTCACGCATGAGGACTTCAGTCCTTGTCAGACAGGACAGTGATGAGAACACTGTATCCAGGGCAACCGAGAGCTCAGCCTTTTCAGTCCATAAATAAGCATTCCTCAGCTTACCCTTTGTAATGCTGGCCTCCAAGCTGCTTCATGACGGAAGAAGCTTGCTCAGAAGGCCACTGTTCCCTTTCTTTCTTTTGGTTTAAATGCCTGCCGAGGACTGTTTTATAAGAAAGGCAATGTTTCAATTCCATTGTAAATAGCATCGGCAAAAATCTGCAACTTATACTGATGCTTTTAGTGCTGGTTGCACGGGTACTGTGAGTACCAGCACACAGGGTATTTTTGCTGCATGGGTAGATACTCTTTGGCACTAAGGCTGCTCCAGACATTATGCATGCTTGAACATTCAATTAATGAAAGCACAACTAAGGCAAGAGAAACCTGGAGGGTGGGCAAGGTGAGGAAAAAGAACACTAATGAAAAATGAACACCATCTCACTCTACCCGCCCCCGCTCCGCCCCCCCCCCCCCCCTCTCCTTAGAGCCAATCTGAATTCCTCCTCCATGAAGACTTACAAGTTCCCTCCAGAGCAGGAATCTCACCTTCTGCTGGATATTGGTAGTACTCATTAGACAACTGAGTCATGGAGAAGTCACTGGCTCATGGTGGTCAGGAGCTCAGACTCAGGAGTCATGCCACACTAGTTCTGAGTCACTTTACTGGCCTTGCCAGTGCTCACCACAGGGGACAGCAGTGAGGAGGGAGTTAGGTAACACCACAGGCCTAGTGCCAGGGCCTCTGAGATTTCTAAGATCTACAAAGATGTTGGAAACTTGGAAAAAAGCTGGCTTTAAAATTCAAAAAGAAAATTGTAAAATTAATAAATATTTAATGAAGTACTTAATACAGAAGTTATCCATTGCCAACCTACACTAGGACTCAATCTTTATATATTTTAATACATTATATAAATATGAATCAAAGTTACACAACTTTATGTTTCCTTTAAAAAATTGCTGTTGGATAGAACATTTACTGTTGGATAAAAGTGTATTTTAATGCGTTTGATCTGATGTTGAATGTGGCCTTATATGTAAATATCCCTTGGGCATAGCTAGGTCTTAAAATGTCTCTAGGTGCTTAATAATTATGATTATTATAAAAATAATTTATTATTCTGCTTCACAGTATTTCTTGTGACTATTTGTCGAAGCTTCTGCTTTGTATTTCCAATTAAGCCAGAAGGTCCTGTAGGACAGTATTGTAGAGAATGGACCTAGTATGAACACTGGGCTCTGCTCTGGGGTCCAACACTGACTGGGGTGGAAGGTGGGCCAATTTCGTTCCTTCACCTGAAAACCAGGAAGACTTTGAGCTACTCCAAGTCCACTGCCATCCTAGTGTGGATGCTGGGCTGTATTAAAGAGCTCCACCTGTGCGAGCATATGGGCAAACAGGAGCCCCTGAAGCATCTGCAGGCCGATCATGCCCTCAGGCGCAGGGAAGAGTCAGTAAACATCTGTGGTTTCTACAGAAGGTTCTTTTCTGACCTTGCATCCAAGCAACCCTTAGAATATTTATAGTCTCTTCCTATTTATTCATTCATTGAACAAATATCAACCTTCCTGTGTGCCAGGGCTTGTACAAGGAGCTGGGGGTGCAGTGGGACATCTAGAATCTACAACTAAATTATTCTTGTTTCTTTCCATGTGTGGTTTTATATATCAACACACAATTAGCATGCATTATTTGAGGTTAAATAAGACAATTTAGAAAAGTCAATGACCCCACACCTGAGAGACAACCAGTATTTCCGAATGGGCTCTGAGCGTTGCTCATAGCGAGGGTGCTTGTTGGGCCCTGGTTTTCTCAGGCAAGGTGGGCTTTGTAAGGAAGGAGCTTGCTCCTTGTTAGGGAAATCAACGGACCAAAGCCCGGGACTTACGGGCGGCAGGCAGGAGTTCCAGGTGGTGGTGTCATCACTGCTGGTACTTATGCTGACGTTACAGTTGTCCACCTGGGACGCACTCAGGCCATGGGAAGCCCCCGTGTCCTCCAGATCATCATTCTGCTGCTGCCGTAGGCTTGCCAGCATTTGCAACTCGGATTCACTCATCTGGCTGGGCTGGTAGTTTCTCCAGTCATATTCCTGACCAAGAAAGGAAAAAGGTGACAGAACAAAGGGTCACTTGGCCTTTCTTAATTTTACAGGCTATCATCAAGTGCTACAGCCTTACCCTTTTTATGGCTCCCCAGTGACAGAGGTCAAGCCCAACATGTCTTTATCAATGCCTACCCCCCTGCCTGACCTTGTCTTTTTGCTCCTGACATGTCAGCCACACTGTGCTTCACTAAGATTCTCTAAAGCAGCAAATTTATGTCTGTGTTAGTGCCTGTGCCCATGCCAGTTGTTGTGCCCCATCTGCTGTCTAACTTTGAGGTGTTTTTTAGTCCCAAATTATGTTACTACCTTGAGGAGGCCTTTTCTGACAACCACAAACTGGGTCAGCTCCTCCACTTTATGGGCTCACACAGAAGCTTAAAGTGTTCATTTTTAGTATCTATCATAATTGCAGTTAGTAATTGGTCTTGGCATTCACAGGTGGTCTATGAGCTCCACAAAGACTGTCTTACTCCCACTATAGGTACTGTCCATGTCTGATGCTCAACCACTATTTGAGGACTGACTAAATAAATAAAAATTCAAAGCAGTTAAAAAAAAGAAAAATCGCTTCCCATAAAAATGTCCACTTTACAAGAAATTGATAAATTTCATCCTTATCATTATGACCAAATACATTCAACTTACAGTAAGATTGAGCATGACTAACACTGTCAAAAGCCATCAAATAAAATATGAACTTAAGATGGGAACATGTAGGTCTGAAAGCCAGAAAGACCTCACAGCTACAATAAACACTTTTACTGATACAGACTTTACTATACATAAAATCTGTCAGGCACATTTTTCCCCCTCAAGAATAGTACTACAAATCTTTAGAGGCTAATGTAAATATTCTTTTACTGTACAGGGAAGAAACTGGCATATGCAATTTTTAAAACCTTTCCTTTCTCTCTGGCCTAAACCAAATTTGATAACAAATGTTAATTTCAACATTGCTAAGTGTTAGTATCATATATGAATGAGCATTGTGATTTACACTCAGGCCATGCAATCTCTAACAGGAGAGTTCATGAGCATTTGAGAGCTTTGAGATTCTTGGGACAAAATAGACATCATGAGAAGATGAACAAAATTTATATTTCAATGAAAAGCACTAAAAGGAAAAAAAGGGAAATATAATTTAAATTTAAAAGAAATAGTTGGGGGAGCAATAAACACAAGAAGAGATGCTCAACATCACTATCATTAGTGAAATACAAATCAACACCACAATGAGATACCATTCACATCCACTAGGATTGTTATAATACAAAAGACAGACAGTAACCAGTGTGGTGAAGACATGAAAAAACTGGAATCCCCATATACTGCTGGTGGCAATGCAAGATGGTGCAGCCACATTGGAAAATAGTTTGGAGGTTCCTCAAAATGTTAAACCTGGGCCCATGGCCCAGGGATTCACTCCTAGCTATATATCCAAGAGAACTGAAAACATGTGTTCATATAAAAACTTGTAAATGAATGTTCATAGCAGCATTATTCATGGTAGCCAAAAAGTGAAAACCCCACCATGTCATCAACTGATGAAGGGATGTTTGTTTATCCATACAATGGAATATAATCCTATCTAATAAAAGAGAAACATGGTAATTGGCGTACGACAGCTACCCTTCCCATTGGCTAATCAGCGAGATATGCAAATTAACTGCCAGCCAAGATGGCGGCTGGCAGCCAGGCAGCTTAAAGCGAACATGAATGAGGCTTGCTTGCTTCAGTGATGGAGGACTCCAACGTTCCCCGCCTGCCTTGCCGGCCTCTGAGCTGGCAGTTTGAAACATTGTAGCAAATATAGAAGCTAAACAAAACCCCAGAAACCTGCTTTCAGCGAGCTGGGATCTCAGAGCTGGAGTTGATACAGAGTTTCGATTATAGAACACAAACAAACCAGATACCTGCTTTCATCAGCAGAGGCCTCAGAGCTGGAGCCAGAGCTAAAGCTGGCCCAGAATAAAAAAGAAAAAAAAGAAAAAAAGGAGCGGTTGGGAGCTTCAGTCACCCAACAGCCTGAAAACAGCTCTTAGCCCCTCACCCAGACTGTCCAGACACCACAGTGGGGACCCCCACCCCGAAGGGTGTGTGACCAGCTGCAAACAGCCATCATCCCCTCATCCAGGCTGGCCAGGCACCCCAGTGGGGACCCCCACCCTGATCCAGGACACCCTTCAGGGCAAACCAGCCAGCCCCCACCTGTGCACCAGGCCTCTATGCTATATAGTAAAAGGGTAATATGCCTCCCAGCACCGGGATCAGCGGAGCCGTGAGGCCTCCTGGCACTGGGATCAGCGTGATAGGGGGCAGCGCCCAAACCCCCTGATCGGCCCTGCTCTGTGTGTGACAGGGTGCGGCGCCCCAACCCCCGCGCCCCCCCCTCCCACGGGCCCTGCTCTGTGTGTGACGGGGTAGAGCCATAACCTCTCCATCGGCCCTGCCCTGAGTGTGAGAGTGGCGGCGCCCCAACCCCCTGATCGGCCCTGCTCTGTGGGTGATAGAGGGCGGCACCCCAACACCCCGCCCCACGGGCCCTGCTCTGTGTGTGTCGGGGTAGAGCCATAACCTCCCCATCAGCCCTGCCCTGAGTGTGACAGTGGCGGTGCCCCAACCCCCTGATTGGCCCTGCTCTGTGGGTGATAGAGGGCGGCGCCCCAACCCCCTGATCCGCCCTGCTCTGTGTGTGACAGGGGGGAGCCCCTCAACCCCCTGATGGGCCCTGCTCTGTGCGTGACAGGGGGGAGCTCCCTAACCCCCTGATGGGCCCTGCTCTGTGCGTGACGGGGGGAGCTCCCCAACCCCCTGATGGGCCCTGCTCTGTGCATGATAGGGTACAGAGCCCCAACCCCCCTGATGGGCCCTGCTCTGTGCGTGACAGGGGGCAGCGCCCCAACCCCCTGATTGGCCCTGCTCTGTGCGTGACAGGGGGTGGCGCCACAACCTCCCCATAGACCCTGCCTTGGTGTGACAGGGGGCGGTGCCCCAACCCCCCAATTGGCCCTACCCTGAGCGTGATTGAGGGTGGCATCGCAACCTCCCGATCCACCCTGCTCTGTGCATGACAGGGGGCAGTGCCCCAATTCCCCAATCAGCCCTGCTCTGAGCCCAACCAGGGGCTGCATCTGGGGATTGGGCCTGCCCTCTGCCACCCGGGAGCAGGCCTAAGCCAGCAGGGCGTTATCTCCCGAGGGGTCCCAAACTGCGAGAGGGCACAGGCCGGGCTGAGGGAACCCCCCCTTCCCTGTCAAGTGCACAAATTTTTGTGCACCGGACCTCTAGTTTAACTATAAAAAAGTAATGACATACTAATAAACCTTGAAAACATTATACTAAGTTATAAGGTCCTAGATTATATAGTCCATTTACATGAAATGTCCAGACTGAGCAGATCCATAGAGACAGAAAGCAGATTTGTGGCTTGGGGGAAGAGGGGATGGAGGGTGACAGCTAATGGGTATGGGGTTTCTTTTTGGGGTGATGCTAATGTTCTGAAATTATGTTGTGGTGATGGTTACATAATTTTATGAATATACTAAAATTACTGAATTGTATACTTTAAAAGGGTGAATTTTATGGCATATAAGTTATATTTCAGTAAAAGAGCAGTCAGTAATCAGATGTGAACACAAGACCAATCACTTGACTTTGGGCTCAATAGTGATCAAGTGAGTTGCTGTCCTTCTGCAAGAAATGGAACTAAATGTTCCCATCTGTCAAAGAGGTATGTTACTTGTCTGGTCATTGCCAATACATGAAAAAGAAAATATTTTTGGGTTTTACATTTTTCTTAAGGAAATCTTAATATGTGGTAAGATTAACCCATCTATTCATTTATTTATTGACTCCACAACCTGTACTGTGCCTGAGGTATACCCCAGGTGCGAGGATGGAAAAACAAGAGAGAATGGGGCAGTGGTTAAGCCAGACAAATCCTTTCTGGGCCCTAGTTACACCATTTAACAGGTGTATATGATAGGGCAAATTACCTAACCTCTCTGTGCCTAGTTTCTTCATCTGCAAAATGGAACCATAGTATATACCTCATGGAATTTTTGGTGGATGAAATGAAATACTATATATCAAATGCTTAGCATAGTACCTGACAAACTAAGGGTCTTCAAACTTATGATTTGTACTTCTATCAGAAAGTGTTTGAATATCTACTTTCCAATATGTAGGTATTTATAAATTAAACACATGTACAACTATATTAAAATAGTATGTATAGTATAAAATACACATAAAATTGAAATGAAAATGGTTAGGCTTAAAAAAATAAATGGAAATAGTTAAAAAAAAAAGTCTTCCTGAAGCCCAGTGGATTGTTTCTGACACATCTTCTAGGGTGAGTACAATTCTCTTAGGAGGCCACTGAGCTGGCAATCAATACATATGCTCTTATTATTATTCCTTCCTCCCATTTTCTCTGATCCCCTCCGTCCAGTCTTTCATCCATTCTGTGCTATGCTGCAAGCTGGGAGTATAAAAAAGTAAGACGCACATCTGTCCTCATGGAGCTCACAGTCTAGAAAGGAGGCGTAACAGTTATTCTCAAATGTACTGTGACCAACACTACAACAGCGACATGTCTAAGATGCAGCACAGCCGGACTAACTGCCCAGGAGACTGAGAGCCTCCCAGAAGTCTACAGTGGCATTTGATCGTAATTCAATTGATTGACAAATGGAATGGGCAGCCTTCAGAGGGAGTGAACTCTCTCCACCACCCGTGGGACTGAAGCAGAGGCTGGGGAAATAGTAGCTGGCTGCAATGTTGCAGGAATCTGGCATGGTGAAAATGGCTTGATGTGTTAATCCATTAATTTATTCCACAAATACTTACTGAGACCCTGTTATGTGCCAGGAACTGTTGGTGCTAAGTTTGCTTAGAACTCTGTATTTCCATGACTTTATATCATACAGTAATAATGTATTCTGACAACACCCTGGAAGGGGCAGCCAAAAATGAGCTGAGCCAAAGAAGTGACTTTCTCCAGGGTCATGAATAGAGCAACTGGTGGCAGAGACAGGTAATTAACTTAGTCCCCTGATACATTCTTGATTTGCAATCTCTTAAACCATATCTAAATCACCAGAAAGGCTAAATTATTCATTTTTTTAAAAAAGGATCGCAATAAAGTCTTCACATTAAAGTGGACTTCAGCCACAAGATGTCATCTAACTAAATTATGCAACTGCTGAGAGGCAAAGTGCTTTATGTAATTCTATCTCTGAAAGGCTCAAAATGCTATGTATAATACAATTTCATCTCAAAATATCCTTATAAGAAAGAGGGGAGACTTTATCAATCAGCTGCTTTAGGAACAAGGTAATAGGCACAGGGCTATATAATTCAACTGTGCTCAGATTCCACGCAAGCCCTTCCATCATGGTCATTCAAACCTTTTGCTTCGAAAGATGTTATTAGGAGCATAAGACAGTGAAGATGCAAACACAAGTAAGATGTTGCCCCTGCTCTCACAGGCCTTCCGATCTAGTAGGACAAGAGCTATCAAGAAATGAGCATAAATTAAGGAAGCATATCTGAGGTATAGTATTAATAATCAAACAGAACTCTGATAATGATTAAAAAGAAAACTAATAACTCCAACAAAATCATAAAATACAACAAACAAAAATAACCTTTCAACTAGATGCTCTTCGATCTCTCTTCTTAAGATTTTAAGACAGGCTAGCTTAATTGATCAAACACTGGCCTACAGAGTTTTGTGAGCCTCAGATAGGAACTGTGAGAGACACAAGCTAAGTTTCCAGTGGTGGCATATAGCCAAAATGAGACATGGCCATGGGTTAATAGATCAGATGAAGAACCTCATTCTATCCTACAAGGATGGGAGTGTAATAGAATTGGGAGAAAACTGGGTCGCTAGTCATTCTGGAGCCTGTAAAATCTCATACTCTCCTTCTAAATCAGGTTTGCACCATGACAGTGCCTGACACCCATGCATAGGGAACATCATGTAACAACTCTTAGTAAAAGGTCTATAAGCAATCGCTGACTATGTGAATTCTTTTAAGTTACAGCAAGACTCTAAGGTAGTGGTTCTCAACCTTCCTAATGCCGCGACCCTTTAATACAGTTCCTCATGTTGTGGTGACCCCCAACCATAAAATTATTTTCATTGCTACTTCATAACTGTAATTTTGCTACTGTTATGAATCGTAATGTAAATATCTGATATGCTATATGTGTTTTCTGATGGTCGCGACCCACAGGTTGAGAATCGCTGCTCTAAGGGATGGTGGCTGTTAGAGTAGAATACAAAAGGCAATTGAGAAAGGGGAAATAGTCAAATAGTCTGGCATTCAGAAAAGAGAGCGTTCACTTATAGAATCAGTGAAGGCTTCATGAAAGAGATCTAATCAAAATCTTATAAGACCAAATGGCTTCCACTTTGCTGCCCAAGTCTTACGAAAAATCTAAGATACCAGTTCCCAAATGGAAACTACGCAAATGCCATAAATAGTAGAATGGATAAGTAGTGTGAGAGTCACACAGTAAAACACTATAAGCAATGAAATTAGTGATATATTGAATCTCACAAACAAGATGCTAAGTGAGAGAAACCAGACACAAGAGAGTATACACTGTGAAACTAGTCTTGGGAGTCAGGGGTAGGTTGTGAGGGGACAGTGACAGAAGGGGGTGGAGACAGGGAGGGAGCTCGATTAGGCTTCTGGGGTGCTGGTCTTGTTCTCTTTCCTGATCTGGGGATGGTCACTAGGGCTTGTTCAATTTGTGATACTTCATCAAAGTATGTGTTTACTTCTCCATTACCAACGAGAGCATGAAAGTCTAAGACTTACCTGAAAAGTGATTAGTTGTTAATCACTGGCACTTACATGGGGCTGTCTTAGTGAGAAAAAATGTGGCTGGGGTGTCATTACCATTGGTAGTCTAAATTTGTATTTATTATTAAGAATTTTGAAGTTGTAATTAGAAAATTTTGGAAGTTTTTTGAACCCCCAAATGACAGCAAGGAAAGTAGAAGTCCATTTTCCAAAGATAATTTTAATTGGCATTTAATTTGAAGGTTAATGTCCTCTCTATTGCTATTTACTGACAGTGTTTAATTTCTATGCTGATATTTTAAATAACGGCTGATAGTAAATTAGTGGTCCAGGGCATCTCTTTGCCAGCTAGCGCTCCATGAAGACTTGTTCTAAATTCCTGAGCTACTCACCCCAGACAAGCGTTTGTCCTGATTCATTGGGTACGCAGCCCACTGACAACAAGAATGAAGAGAAGACTGAAGCCACAACATCAGCTGTGACACATACTTGAGGACATAGCTCATTCACAATGTATAGCAGCTTGCAGCATGTGTTTCAACAGGCAAAGAGGTAAATCAAAACTCAAAGACCAAGCCACAGCACAACTTGAAAAACTTTGCTAAACTTAAGAGATGGAATTTGCACAGTATAAATCAGGAGTCAGACTGTTAGAAAGAACCAACTTTATGTCAATGGCATTCACAGGGTAGGCTTACCCAGCTCCACTGCCACCTCTGAAATGTGTCTCACAAACATTTCAGCTTGAGACCTGGAGACACTTCACAACCCCTGACTCAGCCTATACTTCACTATCCACACACACTAATCTCTTAAGAATGTCTCAGGTAGAGAATTCTTGGGTAATTATACCCAACGGTGGCAAAATTCCTTGCAAAGAGATTCCTTTTTATCTCATATACTAGTATGCGGATCTCTCTTCATTTTGGGGGGGAGGAGGGAGAAGAATTTTAAAAAAAGATCTTTATATTGATTTGCTATATTTGTATAGACTACCCTTTTAATCTATGACCTGAAAATAAATAAATATACTTCCATCCATTTTGCCTTGGTAGTCAGAGAGCTAATTTTCAGGAAGGATTTTCTGACAAATATAGCTGAATTATTAACCTAAAAGAGTTGATAAACAATTAGTAATTTCCAAGCACCTATTTTCTGAGTTCAAGGTACTCCCTGATTTTCACAATAAGCTATAGAGTGGAAGGAAGCTAGTAAAATATAGGTGAACAGGTTTTATATCACATCCAAGGATATGCCTTCTACAAGGCAACTATAGCCTTGTGCATAGTAACCATTCAATAAATGATAGATTAAAATATTATATAAAGAATCTGGAGGAAAACAACTTCTGAGACTTCTCATAGAAATGAAAACAGCAGAGGTAAGCCAACTGATGCTCTTGAGTGGGAAGGTGATAACATTGGGTTTGAACTGTTTGCAAATGTAAAAGCCTGCTTGTGATACAGCGATGAGACAGACAGACTAACACCTGTGCATGCTTCTGCACACTGAAATACTGCACAGCTGCACGTGGCAATAGAAGTGATGTTGTCACATGATCACAGGATTTAATTCAGGGCTGGGCTGACACTGTTCAGTCACTGACTGACTGTGAACAAGCTAAAGCCTCTCTGCTTCCTCGTCTGTCAGACAGGAGTAAGTAAGGCTTTGCGTGTGGGGCGGCGATGAAGACTGCAGACAAAGTGAGGGGCACTTTGTAGAGGGCCTGGCACATGCCAAGTACCCCAGATCCTTAGCCACCAACAAGATTCTTAATCAAAGACCTTGATCTCAATGTGTTTAGGAAATACTCAGTCCAGCGCCTGTTACTTAAAATAGGAAAATGGTAAGTCTGACTTGCTGCTATTTAAAAGTAGGAAAAGCAAGATACCAAAGACGATGGATTTCTTCAATAAACATTTAATTAGTAGGATACATCAGAATACTGCAGAACTGACAGTGAAATATTAGAGTGTGTTGGCTAAACAACCAATGCATTTTCATTGATCCATACTTCTGATAGTCTCTTAAATTTTGTCAAGTCTTTCTATCTACAATTCCTGAAACTTTTGAGAACTTGAAATTGCTTGCATACCTAGCTGCTCAGAAATGGAGACATTAAAATGTCCTGATGACATCTGCAATTCTCTATCAGTGCCCAAATTTTGGACCGTAATTCCATCTTAAATTATTTTAACATACTTCTACTCTAGACCATTTTGCCTTGGTCAACAACTTAATTAGACACTAGGTACAAAGAAAGTGATAGGAATAAAATTCACTCGGTAGCATCAGTAGGAGTTTGGATTGAAAATATTTAAAAAGAAGGCAGAAGGCTAGGAGCAAGTTCCACCTGGGAAATTTCTATGCTTAATGCCAATTCTTTATTGGTAGCACAATTGTTATTTGATTACCAAATTCTATAGCTTCAGCAATATGCCCAGCAGTATACTGACAGATGAAACTGAGATAATTACTTCGTTTTTCAGAGAAAAGGAGTGCAGTTTTGAGAAAACTTCAAATATCAGAATCATTTCCAAAGGCTATTAATTGGTAGGAGTGTCCAATTTAATAAACAAAACATTCCTACCATGGTTAATATGGTTTATGAAATGCTACTAGTCCTGCCCAAGTTCAACTCACTCTATCAACCCCGAAGCTACTCATCTACAGTTGAGCTCCGGGAACATGGTTGGCACACCGAGGGTGGTCTCTATGGAATGACTTAAGAGACATCATGTCCAGCTTCTGAATGTTTTTCTCTATTCAGGTTACCCCTGAGAAAATACCAATGTGTAATCTGGCAGAACTGACCCATTAATTCACTCTGATGTTAGCATTCAATTAATCTATAAACAGAGGAAGCACACATAGTTAGCACTTACTGAACAGTACCCAGAACTAGCTCATGGAATTTTATTAAATTTGAAAAGGTTTCATTTGTGTCAGCACACCAGGTATACCGATTACACTTCTAACTATTCAAATAGGTAGAAAAAAATATCCTGTTGGATTATGGGCTAAGTGTTCTCCATGTACTATGTCATTTAATACAACAATCCTATGGAATGGGTATCATTTTCTCCAAGTCTATAGATAAGGTAACTGAGGCTCAAAGAAGTTAAGAAATATGTCCAAGGTCATTTAAGTACGAAGAAGCAAACCAGGACTCTAATCCAGGTCTGTCTGATTTGAGCTGCTGCTCTAAACCAGGGAGTCCACTGTTCTTGACTTCTTGGTTTTAAAGAATGAAAATGTAGATACACTTGACATAGAATCCTATTTGGGGAAGGCCCCGAGGGGAAAGCTGTACACCAGGTGGCCCAGGGCAGCATGAGGCCAGTGGGCACGTGGAGCAGAAGCTGCTGAAGAAGGGACAGTCACCCCTAAGTAAACCTGCACCACTGGGCCAGGGCGATGAGCATGTGAGTAATACACATGGCAACCGGACCCAAAGCAGATGTTTTGCAACAATGCAGTATTGTAGCTAAAGCAAGTCAGGGGTCAGAAAGACATTTATGAATTCTTCAAACAATGGAGTATTGTTGGAATGACAGCTGCAAAGGCATACTTGAGTGGCAAATTCAAAGGAAGACAGATGGCTTCCCTTTGAACAAAGAGTATTATATACCATAGGAGACGCAGAACTTTTTTATATAATGGAACAATGCTTTAAAAATTCTAAAATAACTTACAAATTCACTTTTCTCTAACTTTGTAGAGCACCAATTGCATAGAGGAGTACACTTTTATTACATTTTTAAAAATATGATGATAAATATGTCCTGCTCCAATACTGGGCTCGAGTTCCTCAAGAAGGCAATGAAACTCATCCTTCTTCATTATCCAAAGTAAATTGCTTGACCTGGAGAGTATTATGCTAAGCGAAATAAGCCAGTCCGAGAAAGATAAGTATCACATGATCTCACTCATATGTGGAATCTAATGAACAAAATACATCCAGAGACATAGAAGCATGGAACAGACTGTCCAATCTCAGAGGGAAGGCGGGTGTAGGTGGAGAGAGAGTAACCAGGGAACTTAGATGCATATATGCATAGCCCATGGACATAGAGAATAGTGTGGTGGAAGCCTGGCTGGGGGGAGTGCGGGGTGGAGAGGGCCAATGGGCAAAAAAAACAACAACACAGGGACATCTGTAATACTTTCAACAATAAAGATAAATTAAAAAAACAACCACAAAGTAAAGTGCTTGATGATTATAGGGAAAACATTATTTCATTTCCTAAGATATCTTTAAAAGTGCTCTCCTATAGTTCAGTTTTGATTTTCAAAAATGGAAATGTGAAAATAAACTCAAAAGTTATATATGGTTTGGCTCACTGGATAGAGCATCAGCCTACGGACTCAAGGGTCCCAAGTTCTATTCCGATCAAGGGCATGTACCTTTGTTGCAGGCACATCCCCAATGGGGAGTGTGCAGGAGGCAGCTGATTGATGTTTCTCTCTCATCAATGATTCTAACTCACTATCCCTCTCCCTTCCTCTCTGTAAAAAATTAATAAAATATATTTTAAAAGAAGTTATATATGAATCATTTTATATATTTTTTCCTATAAAAAGTCAGATCTTTATTTTTTCCCCTACAGAGAATAGCTGGATTTGTAATTGGTAGCTTATTTTGTCTTCCATTATGAAATTAACCATTTTTCCATAAGCTCAAACTTTTTCTGGAGCCATAAAGCCTGTATATACATCTTTTTTGTTTGTTTATTTAAAGATGCACACAACGACATTTGTAGGTTTAAAATGATTCACTCAAAATTGTTTGAATGCAATTATATATGTGGAAAATTTTAATTACCAGCTATCTACATTGTTGCAGTATTACCCAGAGGGCTGCACTTCTTTCTTAATTAAAAATATCTGAATTCTATTAAAATATAAATAAAACATTGCAAGGAAGAATTTATCCAGCAGTTAGCAAATCAATTTCAGTAAGCATTCTTTAAGAATTACTAGTACCCTCCATATCAGGGGATTAGAAGGGCAGTTGTCCT
Organism: Myotis daubentonii; assembly: GCF_963259705.1. Classification (NCBI taxonomy): domain Eukaryota; kingdom Metazoa; phylum Chordata; class Mammalia; order Chiroptera; family Vespertilionidae; genus Myotis; species Myotis daubentonii. Next base: position 13,894,319 of record NC_081853.1, on the reverse strand, counting down.
ATACCACCTTCTTCTCCTTTTTTTTTTTTTTTTTTTGTAAGAGCCTTTCATTTTCCTTATCATAAAGTTACTTCATGCGGGCACTTTGCCAGAGCTTAGGGATGTCCACTTATAATTCCTGATTGCAGCACCTCGATGGCTAAGTGGAGGCTCAGATCTGCCTGCAGTGATCCGCAGCCCAATAAATGACATGACCATCCACCTCCCTGGTTGCTCAAGTTCCAAACCTAATGTCATCTTTGATTCTTCCTGTTTCCTCTTAAATACTGTCAGTCTTACCTCTCAAATATGCCAGTAATCTGCCACTTCTCCTCATCTCTACCCTGAACTATCAGAGTGATGCCTCAACTGCTGTCCTTGCTTCTGTTCCTGCTCTGCAGAGACTTTTTGAACGTAAATGCCATTGCTTGCTTAAAACCTTTCAGACTTGGAATAAAGGCCACCCTCCTCACTTTATGTGCTCTGGGATCTGTTTACCTCTGACCTCATCCTCTTGTACTTTCTCCATGCCCATATGTCCCAGCTTTATTCCTCAAAAATGCCATTTCAGGAGCTTTCTACCTACTGTTCCTGATGTCTAAAGCACTGTTCCCAGGTTCTTTACAGAGCTGGCTTCTTAAATTACATCTCAACCCAAATGTTACCTGAGACCTAAAGTACCACCATTCTGCCCAACTCTGCTACTCTATTACATCAACCTGGTTTTCCCCTGTACACCTTTACATAGTTTACAATCATTTTATGTACTTGGTTGTTACTGTCTGCAACTCCCAACAGAGATAAGTCCCCCGAGGAGAGGGGCCTTATTGTCTTGGTCAGTGTATCGCTAGCACCTGGGAGAATGTCTGCCTGTTAGGTGTTAACAGAAGAGGAGATGTTCTTGCTTATCTCAGGAGTAGAACCAGAATAGCTGTATCCCACCACCTGGAGGTCCTTTATTTTGCAGGCCCAGCTTAGGTGGCAGAAACTGCCATGAACCCGTCAACACTCTACATGAAGGGACTACCGCTAACCAGCTAAGATAACTTCACACCTGCATTAATATTAATATTAATATTAATATTAGATTGACTTCTAGTCCAAAGGATAACTCTCAAAATTTTCTTTCTGCATTAGTACATTTCCTATGAGTCACACCAGTACAATCCTTGTAGCCTGTCTGAGTTGATCATGTCTGTGTTAGAATTCAATTCTGGAGCCACACTAGTCAAAGTATTAAGTTTTAAATATCTTGAAAGAAAAGTTTTCCATTCAAATTAAATCCATTTGTGGAGGCAATTAGGTAAAAGAAAAAATAAAAGATCCAGATGGGAAAGCAAGTAGAACTATATTTGCAACAACATGATTTTATATATAGAAACTCTTAAGGAATTCGCAAAAATATGGAGAACAAATGTTCAGCAAGGAAGTAAGACAGAAAATCAATAGGAAAAAAACAACTGTATCACTACCTGCTAGCAATGAACAAGTCAAAAAGGAAATTAAGAAAACAATCCATTTACAATAGCATCAAAAAGAATAAAATACTTAAGAATAAATTTAACAAAAGAAGTGCAAGACTTGTACACTAAAAACTACTAAACATTGCTCAAAGAAATTAACACTAGATTGCCCAAGGAAGTCATTTTGACTGCTTTTTAATTTCAATTAGAAAAACAATTATGTATATAAGGACACAATGTCTTAGAATTTTGTGACTTTTTGTACAACATATAAATGCGTTTATTAATAATTGTAGTTACCTCCCCCTCCTTCATTTCCGGTATATATATATGTGTTATACCTATATTGCCCAAAAGCAGTCATTTTGACTGCTTGGGAAATTTTAAATAATCAAATGACTCTTATTATTGAATTGAGTAAATTTCTTATATGACCAGTTCGGCTCTGTATTGAAATAACAGTTTTCATTTTTTTTCGATTACCGTCACATGATAACATACAAGTACATGATAAATTGTCAATACTTGATAAGTTGCAGTTGCTCAATAAGCTAAACTAGTACTTGTTATTTGAATCTTTATGCAGTGATACTTGTTCTAATAAGTTGTTTATTTTATTTCTTTTGCACCCTAAATTCATGAAAGAAATGTGGAATAGAAGTGAGTTATTGGAAAAGCTAAGAAACATAAGTGAAGAGTGCTCTGATATTATTCTTTCACAATGCAGTCATTTTGACTGCTTTTGGGCAATATAGGTATATACTAAATTTCAGTCTTTCTAGTGTTAAAGACCCCAATAAATAGAAAAAGATCCCATGAATCGGAAGGCTTACTATTGTTAAGATGGCAATATCCCCCAAATTCCAGCTGCCTTTTTTAAAAATAAAAATTGACAAGCTGATCCTCAAGTTCATATGAAATGCAAGGGACCCAGCCTAACAAAATCAGTCAAGAAAGGGAAGAATAAGGTTGGAGGACTCATACTTCCTGATTTCAAAGTCCACTTCAAAACTGTAGTAATTAAGGCAGTGTGGTACTACATGAGGATAGTCATAGCTATATCTATCTATATCTATATCTATATCTATATCTATATCTATATCTAATCTATCTAATATAATAAAAGAGAAACATGCAAATTGACTGTACCTCCGCTACACCCACAAACCACACCCACAAGCCAATCAGGAGCAAATATGCAAATTAACCCAACTAAGATGGTGGCAGTCATGTAGCTGGAGCGAGCAGGAGGCTTGGGTTGCCCCCGGCGATGGAGGAAGCCAAGCTTCCTGCCTGCCCTGGCCGGCTGTGAGCTCTGCTCAAGGTTACAAAGTTTCAATTATAGAAGATAAATAAATCCCAGATACAGTGGGGCCTTGACTTAAGAGTGTCCCGACTAATGAGTTTTTTGAGATATGAGCCATCTCTCAGCCAATTTTTTGCTTTGAGTTGCGAGCTAAAATTCGGGTTATGAGCCAGTTTCAGATACCCCACCACTAGTTGGCACAGCGAACATCACAGCGAACACCACAACATCAGCCCAGCATCACGTGTTTCACTCGTTCACTTTTTGATTTGATGTACGAGTAATTTGAGTTATGAGCTCCATCACGGAACGAATTAAACTCATAATTCAAGGCCCCACTGTACCTGCTTCCAGCCCGCAGCAGTGGCCAGCCTGAAAATGGCCCTCAGCCCCTCACCCAGGCTGGCCAAACCCCCATGAGGTGAGGGTCCCCACAGGGGGGTTTGACCAGCCTGAAAACAGCCCTCAGCCCCTCACCCAGGCTGGCCAGGCACCCCCGTGGGGACCCCCACCCTGATCCGGGACACCCTTCAGGGTAAACCAGCCAGTCACCACCCGTGCACCAGGCCTCTATCCTATATAATAAAAGGGTAATATGCAAATTGACCCTAACAGCAGAACGACTGGGAATGACTGGTCACTATGACACACACTGACCACCAGGGGGCAGACGCTCAATGCAGAGGCTGCCCCCTGGTGGTCAGTGCGCTCCCACACGGGGAGCTCTGCTCAGCCACAAGCCAGGCTGACGGCTGCCAGTACAGCGGTGGTGGCGGGAGCCTCTCCCGCCTCCTCAGCAGCGCTAAGGATGTCTGACTGCAGCTTAGGCCTGCTCCCTGCTGGCAAGTGGACATCTCCCGAGGGCTCCCGGGCTGCCAGAGGGATGTCTGACTGCCAACTTAGGCCCGATCCCCTGGGGACTGGGCCTAAGCCAGCAGGTAGACATCCCCTGAGGGGTCCCAGACTGCGAGAGGGCACAGGCCGGGCTGAGGGACCCCCCCGAGTGCACAAATTTTTGTACACCAGGCCTCTAGTATATATATATATATATATATATATATATATATATATATATATGAGCCTAAGTGACCATTCGACCAGCAGCTATGATGTGCACTGACCACCAGGGGGCAGACACTCAACACACAGGCATGGAAACATGGAACAGACTGATGAATCTCAGAGGGGAGGGGGAAGGGGGGAGTGCAGGAAGAGATTAACCAAAGGTCTTATATGCATACTAGAGGCCCGGCACATGGATTCGTGCACTGGTGGGGTCCCTCGGCCTGGCCTGTGGGGAGGGGGCCAAAATAGGCAGTCTGACATCCCCCAAGGGGTCCCAGATTGTGAGAGGGCGCAGGCCAGGCTGAGGGGCCCCACTGGTGCACGAATATGTGCACTGGGCCTCTAATAGATCAATAAAAGAGAACTGAGAGGTCAGAAGTAACTCAGTACAATCAACTGATTTTCAAAAACGGTGACAACTCAATAGAAAAAAGTCTTTCAACCAATGGTGCTGGCACAACTGGATACCCACATGCAAAACAATGTAGTTGAACTTTCAAAATAATTAACTAATAAAAATTAACTCAAAATGGATCATAGGACTAAATTTAAGAGCTAAAATGATAAAACTCTTAGAAAATAACAGGAGAAAATGTTCATGACCTTGGATTAGGCAAGGATTTCTTAAATATAACACCAAAAGCACAAACAACTGAAGGGAAAAAAATAGATAAACTGGACTTCATCAAAATTAAAAACTGTTGTGCTTCAAAGGACAACATCAAGAAATGAAAAGACAACTTACAGAGTGGAAAATATTTGTTTATCATATAACTGACAAGGAACTTGTATCCAAACTCTTTTACAAGTGAATGATAAAAGGACAATCTAGTTTAAAAATAGGTAAAGGATTTGAATAGGCATTTCTCCAAAGGAGATATATAAATGGCTAATAGGCACATGAAAGATGCTCAACATCTTTAGCCATTAGGGAAATACAAGCCACAACCACAATGATACCACACCACAGGAAGGCTTAAATAAAAAGACAGTAAGAAGTATTGTCCAGGATATGGAGAAATTGGACACCTCCCCTCCATTGTTGATGGGAATATAACATGGCACAGCCATTTTGGAAAACAGTTTGGCAGTTTCTCAAAAGTTAAATGTAAAGTTCCTTATGGACCAGCAATTTTACCCTTAGGTATATACCAAGAGTACTAAACCATATGTCTACACAAGAACTTGCACATGAATGTTCATAGCAGCATAATTCCTAATAGTTCCAAAGTGGAACCAACCAATGTCTACCAACTAATAAATGAATAAGCCAATATGGCATATCCATATAATGAATTATTATTCAGGCATAAAAAGGAAAACCTGCCACCACATGGATGAACTTGAAAAACTTAAGTGAAAGAAGTCAGACACAAAGCCCATGAAATGTCCAGAATAGGCAAATTCATAGATACAAAAAGTAGACTGGCAGTTTCCAGGAGTTTAGGGGGACTGTTAATAAGTATGAAGTTTCTTTTAGGGTGATGACATGATTTAAAATTAGATAGTGGTGACGGTGGCACAACTTTGTGAATATACTAAGAAAAGGCTAAATTCTACATTGTGAGAATTACATCTTAGTAAAGCAGTCAATAAAAACCTTTGGGTTTCTGGGATGTGGGGGAAATCCCTCTGTGGAGCTAGTACACGCGACACTCTTTAGAGGACATTGTTTCCACAGATTCTTACCTGCAAACATCAAGTGGAGAGAATGTCGCTCATTAGAACCCTTCACTATGACCTCGAGTTTCCTTTTAAATGGTGTCTCTGGAAGAGCATACACTTTCACTGTAAACTCACTCTGAAATGGGGCAGACCGCCCAGGCCAGTGATGGCGAACCTATGACACGCATGTCAGAGGTGACACGCGAACTCATTTTTTTGGTTGATTTTTCTTTGTTACATGGCATTTAAATATATAAAATAAATATCAAAAAAATATAAGTCTTTGTTTTACTATGGTTGTAAATATCAAAAAATTTCTACATGAGACACGGCACCAGAGTTAAGTTAGGGTTTTTCAAAATGCTAACACACCGAGCTCAAAAGGTTCGCCATCACTGGGCTAGGTCTTCAATAATTCTATATCCTATTAAACTGAAATGATCACATTCACAAATTGAGCCATAGATCGTAGTGATTATGTGGGTTGTTAGAGATCAAATTTTATTAGTCTGAATGTTGACACTGAGGTCAAAGCTCTCTGTACAAATGGGAAGCAATGCCTTTGTGCCTCTATGCCTCATCAGAGACAAAGCTCCTCTCCCTCTTATTCTCTGAAGCCACTGCTATCAGGGTTCGTGGCTGTAAAATAGACCAGCATCAACTCAGAAGGCTCCTGAGCAGAGCAGATACAGGTCAGGCTTGTGCTGTGAAGTCTGCAGTGTGTGGCTGTAAGAAGGGTCTCCTGAAATAATGTAAATGGCTTCTGGAAACTGTCTTATCCTAAAAGCTTCTTAAATGAAGAGAATGGGAGGGCAAGTCCCTGCTCTCTCTCCAAACTTCAGCCTCTTTGCTCCTTCCCTTGTCCCTGGTATTATCAGAAAGCACTATTTTTCAGGCAGTGGACTGTCCAGGTACTTAAAGCCCATTTGTGCAGAAGTCCCCAAGCTGATTGTGATGCTCTGATTTTATCTCTACAGGAAGATTTACAATATGGAAATAAGCAATCTTTTGAATATATAGGATGACATATAATCTAATTCCATTAGATTCTACCTAATGGAAGGTGGAGGCAAAGAAATTAGGGAGAAAATGGAGTGGAATGCTTCTCCAAGACTTGCTCTGGTTCTGTTTTTGGCAGCCCAGCATTGGAGAATAAATGTCTAAGGTTAGTTTATTGGCTGCATTCCAATCATTAGCACAGCCAAAAAAAAAAAAAATTACAGTTAGAGAGAATAAGAACATTTGTTTTAGAAATATTTTCAAAAATAAAACATGCAAAAATATTATTGACTACTTTCATTCGAAATCACCATAAAACAAATCGATTTTTTATTAAGTTAAGTGATTTACTATTTTTTTACATGCACACATACAAACATGCACTTAAGTATGAGAAATAAAAGGGAAAATTCATTTGTTTTAATTTTGGATGTTTCTTAAAGAGAGACCATTGCTTTTATGACTTAGCACATGTTTATGCAGAATAGTATGGTGGCCATAGCCAGTAGTTTTGGACACAGAAAATTTAGGTTCAAGTTGTGACTCTCAAACCAACTGTTGTCCTTGAAAAAACTGTTCAACTGTTCCAAACTGCAGCTTCCTCATCTGAAAAAAGGGGATGATAACAGTCTCTACCTCTCAGGGTCATCGTGAGGATTAAATGGAATACTTCATGGAAAAGGCTTGGTACAATGACTCCCACGTGGTAAATGTTTCAAAAATATCAGCTATTTCTATTTCGTTGCTGATGATGTATATGTGTCTTACCTGTGCTAGGTAATAATTATCCACTATAAGTTGCTTAGAATATAATTGGACCAAAGCTTTACATTGTAACACATCTGGAATACTTAGGACATGACAAATAGAAACACTCTTTAATGTTTAGAAAATGGAATACAAGTGTCATCTGTCCTGCATAGTCTCTGGTTTCTAAGTGCAGCTACGGGGGAACTGAAGGAAGAAAAGGACAACACAGGAAGAAAAAAAATCAATCTGATGGACATGAAGATAGCCACCAAACTAGCCTAGGGATTTACTCAATGACATTGCTTTACTGTTAACCTTCACTCATACCATTTATTATTTGAGGAACTGCTGCAAAGTGAATAGAATAATGATGTTTTTATGACTCCTAATGTAGATTGTTATTGAAAATCTGTCAACTTTACTGGCAAGCCTTTGGCTCAAAAATAAGATCTTCATTTATAATTTGCAAGCAGTGATGACTAAAATAATGAGAAGTAACTGGGAAATAAAAAAATAACTATTATGATAATTATCTTTCTCATTAAAAACATGAGGCATTCTATTATCGTTGGGATGTGCAATACCCTTTAACAGCTGCTGTTACTGAGCTAAAACACATCTGAATAGGAAAGCAACTACATTACTGATCACCCAAATGATGAAAAATAGATACTGCTGAGAATGTGTGCAAAGTGGAACGGAACAGAACACAGCAGGATGGACGCCCGCATATGTAAACCAGGGTGGACCCACTTACTGCTACTCCAGGAGTCGGTCTCAGCTTCTCCTCTGAGATTTCCTTCAGGGAGGCTTTGTTGACTGAAGCTGGCACTTGGTCCTTTGCTTTGATAATGGGATCTGGAGCATTCTGAGAGAGTTCACTGCTTCTTCCAGGGGGAGAAAGGCATGGTACAGGCACCAAACTCGGTTGAAAGTTGTTTCTATCTATCTGCTGCACCAAGAAATTCTGGCTTTCTGATGCTTCTGCTTCTGTGTAGGCACTTTTTAGATATTCTTTACTTGTCCACCTTGCAGCCTTCCCCAGCATGCTCTCCAATGTTAACTGAGTTAACCCTGAAGGACTAGTTGCTGGACTAGGAGAATCCTGGACACTGTAGTTACCCTATCCAGGGGGAACAAAGCGAAAATCATTGTGAGCTGAAACGTGGTGAATAAGTTACTGAGTACAATTTCTTAATAAGTTAGTATATTCTATGAATAAACCAAAATATATACATATATTTTATTTTATTCTGCAATAAAAAGTGTGAGTTCCCAGACAAGAAAAAGCTAAAGGAGTTCATCACCACCAAACCACTATTGCAGGAAATATCAAAGGTTCCTCTTTGAAAAGAAGAAAAAAAATGAATAGAATGCCAATAACTATATATCAACAATTATTTTAGATGTAAGTTGATTAAAGATCCAATCAAAAGACATAGGGTGGTTGAATGAATAACAAAACAAGACCCTTGCATATGCCGCTTATAAGAGACTCACTTCAGATAAAAAAACACACAGAAACTGGAAGTAAAAGAGATGGAAAAAGGTATTTCATAAAAATGGGAATGGGGGGAAAAAGAAAGCTGGCGTAGCAATACTTATACCAGACAAAATAGATGTTAAAACAAAGGCTATAATAAGAGACAAAGAAGGATCCAGCAACTCTACTTCTGGGTATTTATTTGAAGAAACCCAAAACACTAATTCAAGAAGACACGTGCATCCATATGTTCACTGCAGCATTATTTACAATAGCCAAGATGTGAAAGCAATGTAAATGTCCATCAACAGATGAATGGAAGAGGAAGAAGTGGTGCATACATACAATGGAATATTACTCAACCACAGGGAAGAATGAAATCTTGCCATTTGCAACAACATGGAGGGACCTAGAAGATATTATGCTAAGGGAATTAAGTCAGACAGAGAAAGACAAATACCGTATGATTTCACTTACATGTGGAATCTAAAAAGCAACACAAACAAACAAAACGGAAACAAACTCATAGATACGGAGAACATTTTGATGGTTGCCAAATGGGAGAGCGGTTGGAGCAATGGGTGAAAAAAGGGAAGCGATTAAGAAGTACACATTGATAGTTGCAAAACAGTCATGGGGATGTAAAGTACGCATAGGAATATGATCAATAGCATTGTAATTACTATGTATGGTGTTAGATAGGTACTAGATTTATCAGAGTGATCACTTCGTAAAGTTATAGAAATGTCTAATCACTGGGCCATACACCTGAAACTAATATAATACTGTATATCAAATGTAATTGAAAAAATAAAATAAATAAAAATTAGGTTTTTCTGAAAAAAAAAAAAAAAAGTAACTAAAAACAGCAATGTAAAGAGATACAAATCATTTGCTAAGATGCCCTGCTATGTCTACCTCTGATCTGGGTAAGGCACTTTTTTTTTTTTAACCACTGAGTAACAAGAGAACATTTAAAAAAATAGTCACTCAAATATATTAATTCATTCCGAAGAATGTCTAAAGAATAGAGGATTTATAGGAAGTTATCTACAATATCTAAGAATTTTATATTTGATTTCCTGATAGACTAACTCCATGGGAAGAGAAAGAACTAGAACTTAGGGTATTTAGCATATTTAAGCAGGAAAAGGCTACTCTAAAAACAAGTGGGCCTACCAAAGTATTTTTGCCTCATATTATTGTAGGACAGATTTATTGTTCAAAAGCGGTAGATAATAGAACATGTTTGGTGAAACAGTTTTCTTACATGAAAATTTCAATTACAAAAAGTGTTTTCTCTCTACAAAATATAAACCTCATTAGTACAATTATTGGGAAAATTGAAAGTGAAAGCTGGATTTTACAATATATAGTTTTGGGATTACCCCCAGAAAAGCAAATATTTTAATTTCTAAAATTTTAGAAAGGAGGGATTAAACATAGAATCAATGCCCATAAGGTAAATAATGGAAACAAGAAATATAGTACTATTTTTGTTGGTAGATTTTTTTATTATAAATTAAATTTAAAGAAGAAACTAATGTAATCATTGCTAATACTTGCCATGGTAGATTTTTCCAATTTGTATTATCTATTTAAATATATAATAAACAAATGGATGTTAAAATGATAAAGTTAGAACAAAAAAATATACATTTTAAAGATATTACTTGATGTCTGAGAATGTGTATCTTCTTCAGTAACAGTCACAAAGAATCAAATAACCAGTAATTTCTAATGTTTGGCATTTGTAAACAAAATATTTGAGTGACTGATTAAATTGTTCAGTTACTTCCTGAATGTTTGGCCACCATACACGCTCAACACACAGGTCACTATCTAAGGCAGTGATGGCGAACCTATGACAGGCATGTCAGAGGTGACACGCGAACTCATTTTTTTGGTTGATTTTTCTTTGTTAAATGGCATTTAAATATATAAAATAAATATCAAAAATATAAGTCTTTGTTTTACTATGGTTGCAAATCTCAAAAATTTTCTATATGTGACACGGCACCAGAGTTAAGTTAGGGTTTTTCAAAACGCTGACACGCCGAGCTCAAAAGATTCGTCATCACTGATCTAAGGTGACATTTCCCTTTTGGTAGAAGTGAAGTATGTATGTGTAAAGAAAGATGAGAGAGCCTGCTCAAGGCTGGGCATAGGACAGGAGAGGAATTTATCAAACCTTTCAATTGGAAGTGATCTACTTATCTGTATACCTATTTATCATTGTTCTGCCTCTCTTTCTTCCTCATCATGGGCTAAGGCAGTGGTTCTCAACCTTCTGGCCCTTTAAATACAGTTCCTCATGTTGTGACCCCCAACCATAAAATTATTTTCGTTGCTACTTCGCAACTGTAATGTTGCTACTGTTATGAATCGTAATGTAAAAATCTGATATGCAGGATGATCTTAGGCGACCCCTGTGAAAGGGTCGTTCGACTGCCAACGGGGCCGCGATCCACAGGTTGAGAACCGCTGGGCTAAGGTATTGCTCCAGGCACTGCAGACACGGAATATAATAGTAGACCATAACTTAATTCTGGCCATCAAAGGACTTTTTCCTGAAGGCAACCAAGAGTCATAGAGTGATCTGAGGCAGAGGAGCACCACAGTGGCACAAAATAGAAGGCATAGGTATGAGTTTGTGTGAATATTTTTTGTGGGATGTCTAGAATGCTCTATGGAGATAGTAGAAAGGGAGACCAATTAGGAGATGATTAAATTGTTACAACCAGAAACAATGAGGTGGCTGTTAAGGAATGGTGGTGACAATGGGGAGGCTGGCTGACTTGAGGGTTCTGTAGAAGGCAGTGTGTTATTCTTTGTGACTCTGGAAAGCTTACATGGAGTCTGAGATCCCTAATCCTGTCATGTTATAATTCTTTCTTGTAGGAAGTAGGTGAGATTAGCAGACAACCGGGTTTTTAAGAAAGGTACACTCAGTTCTTAGAACCTCTCCTAAGAAACAGCTTGCCTCTCTAGAGTAAGGAATGAAGATTGTGGCATGTCTAAGGATCTTTTATGAATGTTTCTTCTTGGTACTCATTCTGGGCCTACATTTTCCTTCTCTATGCTGGCTTGATCTTCTGATACATATATTTCTTCATAAATGATAGAGAAACAAATTTTCTGGAGTCCCCGATAGGGTAAAGAAAAGATGGTGGGTGGGTGTCACTCCACGGGCTTTTTCACTTAAGAAGGGGAGACTATTTCTGCACTTACAACAGTCCTGCAGGCGGTGGGCAACCCTGGGCTGTCACTGGGTGAGCTGTCCTTTACCATCATCACTCTGCAAACTTTGAGGATATTCACAGGGTTGAAGACCCCTGCCTTCAGGCAAAAACAACAACAACAACAACCCCCCCTCCCCGACACAAAACAGAGAGTGCCAGAAACCTAAACAATGCCTGTTGCCCCAAATTACTAGGGAATCGAGTGGTGACTCTTACAATTTCTGTTTCATATAGGTAAAAAAGAATAAAAGTTACTCTTGTTTGGAGAAGGTAAGCAAAGAATATCAACATCCCTGAGTCTTAGTTCTGAGAAAGTATGGGTGGAACTCAGATTTCTTTTTTAACTCAGTCTGCCTACTATATAGTGCTCTGTCTCTTCCAACTTTTAAAAATGTCAATTTCCTATAATTATTGCAAACAATTGGCAGTGAAATTTCTGTGACCAAAAGACCCTCTACATATTCATCTCCATCATATTAAAAAATTTAAAAGCATATACTATGGATTTAAAACATACTGGACTTAAAAATAGGCTGGTAAGTGAGGAAGGTATAATGATGACTCTTTGGGCTCAAATCTTTGGGTTATCCTGGGATTGTATTGTGTATACGACATAGGCAGAAATTAAGAGCTTTTGCAATAAACATTAGTTCAATAAATATTTATTTAGACTCCTGCTATGTGTAAGGCATTTTCTAAGTACTATGTAAGAGACACAGGTTCGAAGAACATGGACACTGTCCTCAAGAGAAATAAAGTCTATAGAGAGATAGATACCTACAAAGGTATTGATTTCATAAGGAAGAAGTAGAAAATGCAATTTTAAAAGCTTCAGATGTACTATGATGAGAATTTAGAGGAATGCATGAAAAACCAGATGTTTGCTACATCATTTAAAAAACACTTAAAAAATCAATCCATTTGGTGGGAAGCCTATTTCTTCCACCTGTGGTAGGTCAGAGTTCAGCCTCTCTTCCTTTCAGTAGTTTACTCAGTTGTAAAATACTTCTTTTTGTTTGGCACGAGCAGTGATTATATATAGACATATTCATGATCGTGTATATGGACATTCATTTCACATTTTGCCTAATGAGATGGGCCAAGAAGTGGAGATGTGCCAGGAACTGGACAGATTTAGCTGTGTTCCCTGGTGAGCAGTATCTTGGTTGTATTGCATTTCCACAGTAATATGCTGTTTTAAATATATGGAAAAGACAAATAACTGGAGAATCTGGACAGGATACAAAAGGCTAACTTACTTTAGCTGCGGCAGAACCACTAAATCTGGTTTATCCCAGATTCTGAAAGGAGAATTAGGATAAATGAGAAAGGCAAGATGATATATGAGACTGATATTTTGATTTAAGTTGGGTCAGCCTCTTTTTAAGAGAGGAAATAAACAGAGAATAAAAAATAGTGCAGTATTTACTAGAAGCAGTGCACTGGTAAACCCTATTCCTTTCTTTAGTAATGCTTTTGCTGCCTTACTAAAGTAGATGATATAGGTATAGATGATGTTTATTGATCTCACATATGTAACTCATTTGGGCTCAATCATGCTTTTGGATTAATTTTTTCTATATAACATACATTTGTTATATGCAAAAGAAGTCAGCTTCCTATGATCTGATTGAAAAACAACCATTTTTTCCCCTTTGGTTTATGATTTAGCTACTGAAACCTGTACAGCAATTGCATATAATTTGTCAGAGTAGTAAAGGAATTGTCAAGCCATTTTCACATTCCAATCATCTGTTCATCTGTTTTTCAGAAGAACAAATACAAAATGCTTTTGATTTAACTTGATATATTTTTTTAAAGTCCCAAATCTCTTGAACTGTTTGTCTTCTGGGCTAAGAAGCATTTGCTTGTTAAATATTCAATCCCACCCCAGTGCCAGGGACATCAATGGAGTTTGCCTGATTAACTGTAGCACAGCATATGCAGGCTGAGGAGAGAATGATTTCCCCAAGGAGCCAGCACTTCCTCTGTTGAACTACTTTCTTAAAAGGACATGCAGATGGGCATTTGGATAAGTTCTGGATGCACAAAACCAATTGCTCTTGCTGAGCTGCAATTTCAAAAAGATAATTTTAATGACTCTTGAGGGCCATCTACTTGGAGCAGATGGGACCCAGGTTCTTTGTATCACAACTTTAATGTTGAGTGAGTCAGGATGGAACCCTCTTTTAGCCTTTGTAAAAGTGAATGATTGTATTTATTTATATTTCAATTGATGTTTTAATTCAGTCCACAATGAATAATGTCTCATATAATGTTCTTGAAAGTTCTGTAAAAATACATCCACAATATTCCAAACACACTTCGATAGCAGCTTTGAATGTGTAATTGAGGTCGAGTCTGCAGGGGTTTTCACTTTTGTCCAATATTTTTGTGACTAAATGTGTGAGCTGACAGCACCTTTTAATTGGACTAGTAGACAATAGAGATGATATAGGTATATATTTCCAATGTCAATCAAAGAACACAGTTATTTGCATAAATATAGCTAAAGATATTAGTTATAACAGAACAAAAAAAACTTCTTTGATACTAGCAAGATTAACCATTCAAATGTATCTTAAATGTCCTTACTAAAAATCATCCCCAAGAAGTAGTTCTACTTCAACCTCTTGATTTTTTAGGAACTATAAAATTAATACAGTTTCGTTTGGGTAGCAAAGATAATTGATAGTGGTGTCTTATAATGCATTTTACTTGTTTATAAACAAAATAAAAGGTAAATGTGGCTTTCTAACAAGGAACTAACCTGCAGCATGCTTGATATTAAAAGGGGTTGAGCAAATTATTCTTGTAAACTTCTTTACCTGTAGCCAATGATGCTTCACACACAAATCATAGCAGAAACGATAGGGACTGGATGGGATCAGCAAACATCATCATGTAAATATTTGGGAAAAATGATGAGACTTCCTCAATTGTTCAAGACAAAACATCTTTTTCTCTAAGCTAGATTTCATGCTCTTGTAACTATAACACTTTAAAGACTTTATCTGCAAATTCCTATCCTCACTAAATATTTATCTGCAATGTTTATCTTTTAGCAGGAGCTGTAGAATGTTATTCTCAGTGAACAAGAGTTTTATAACCTTCCTTACCTGCCTATAACAATGAAGAGCCAAGTCGCAGGAACCAAGGGGCCTGTGACTTTTCCAGAGGAGAACAAAGCTTCAAAGAATAATAATAAAGATGCATATGTGACCAGCCTAAAAAACTACTCACACAGCATAATATTCAATTTGCATGGTAGGTTTAGATAGTATGTATGCTGTAATTTATAATATACAGAAATAAAAATGTCAGGCAATATATTCAAAATAAGGTCCTTCCATATTTTTTCCCAATACATAAACTGATGGTTAGAAGTCTTTAAAGGCTACGCAGAAATAATAAATGAAACAGAGTACCGTGCCAGCACAGCCAGGTTCGGTGAGCCTGAGAGGGGGCGGTGAAGGATTAAGAAAAGACAGACAAAAGAAGAAAGCTGGGTCTGGGTGGGACGCTGTCCTCTGATGGGGAGCTAGCGACAGTGCCATGGACTACAAGCAGAGTCTTTATTTTATAGCCAGTTTCCTCGAGGCAAAGTAAGGGTGTGGTCAAGATGTTTACAACATTCTCATGGGTTTCGAACCTACTCAATTACATGCACCTGATCAAGCTTTGTTTACTTGCTGCACCTCCTCCAACCTATATCACTCTGCCACGTGGGACCACGGGTTCGGACCATAAGGTCAAGCTTACAACTATAGCCTTTGGCTGTAATTGTGCTGGGACTTGCACGTGGCTTTGCCATGAGAGGATCGTGTCCTCTCATTAGTCCCAGGCTTGAACCTGTCCAAACGCTGTAGCCGCTCTCCACAAAACAGCTTAACTACCGAGTGCTAAAAAAAATCTTTAAAGCAACAATACCAGTAAAGCTGAGAGGAAGGACTAAAAGAGTTTCCTCAAAAAATTAAAAATGGAATTGCCGTGACCCAGCAATCTCACATCTGGGAATATATCCTAAGAAGTCAGAAACACCAATCAAAAAGAATGTATGTACCCCCATGTTCATAGCAGCATTACTTACAAACCTAATATCTGGAAACAGCCTAAGTGCCCATAAGTACATGAGTAAATAAAAAAAAAACTGTGGTACATTTACAAAATGGAATTCTATGCAGCTATAAAAAAGAAGTATTTCTTACCCTTTGCGACAGCATGGAGGGACCTGGAGATTATTATGCTCAGTGAAATAAGCCAGACAGAGAAAGACAAATATGACATGATATCACTTATTTGTGGAATCTAATGAACAAAATAAACAAAATAGGTCCATGGAGGCATGGAACATATTGACAGACCTCAGAGGGGAAGGGGTGGGGGAGAAGAGACAATATTAACCAAAGAACATATATGCATAGCCCATGGACACAGACTATAGTGTGATGAAGACCTTGGGGAGAGGAAGGGACTGGGTGAAGGGGGAAAAAGGGGGAGAAAATGGAGGACATCTGTAATACTGTCAACAGTAAAAAGAAAATGGTCCTTTTAATTTGATGTTTGTAGCTTTGTCCTTTAGGCCTCCAAAAGTCAGATGGAGAGAAGATCTGAAAGATTCCTAGCTAATCTGAACACTATAAGTAGTCAGGACACATAATCCATGTCCAAATATGGGTAATTTTTGGCTCAAATGTTTCAATTTGGACTGTTATACAAGACAAGTTACTTGTCCTTGCAAATATCTGCTTCAATATGTACAGCCAGAGTTTGGGGCGGGGGTGGGGTGGGGGGGGAATGACAGCATTTCTAAGTAAAAAATTAAATTAGGGGAGCAATAAAGTACTACTATAAAGCTAACTCAAGTTCCAAACCAGATGTATATACTTAGAAAGCATATTGAGAATAATGGTAAGATACAAAACAGAGACAATAGCAGGAACATGCTTCTTTCTTTTGGAACCTGCAATAGTGTGCAAGGCACTCTGTTTTGCTAGCTATCCTGAGATAATTCATTTTATATGGCAGTCTTGATTTTACAGCTCTCCACAAAATATATTTCCATACTTTGCTTTTCCAGTAAGATGTACAACTTCAAAATTAATTGAGTATCAGGAATATCTGTATATATGACTGCATAAAGAATAAGACAAGAGCACATACAAAAAATTCATACTTTTGAGGCTCTCACAGTAATGAAGATCCGATATGTGTATTAATTACTTTAGAAACTTAAATTAAAAAGACAATGTATCACTTAAAGCTTATTTTAATTAGCCTTTACAATCAAATGTGCTTTTCCTCTATCATAACATGATTTATTTTTGCCTAATTTATATGCTACCAAATCCATCTACTTTCTCTTTAAAAATACTCAATTGTCTAACAGCAAAATAAAGTCTTTTAACTGCAAGTTGTAAACAAGTTATAATAAGTGATATAATTATTACTTATTCATCTATTATCATAACATAACATGCTTTTCTTAAGTATAATTATGTTACTCTAAGGATACAACATTCTAAAATAATGCAACTAATGGTAAGGATGCCTAAATCAACTAAACTGATTTTTCTTCAAAGACTATATGTAAATAAACATTTTAAATTTGGAATCTAACTTCCCATTGACTTATATAATTAATAAATAGGAGAAGTAATCTTACAGAAAAAGAATTTACAAAAATAAAAAAAGCCTCAAATGAAACATTCTGATAAAGAAGGGATCACTACAAATTCTAGAACTTGTTTAAACATCGCCTGGCATTTTTGTTATTCATATTTTTTGTATGTTAGTTTTTACTTTGTTATTGCCTCTAACAGCAAACTTCAAAGCTTGCATAATATGGTGAGGCTTCTGCCTCTCTTTCTGGCTGTTCTACTTAACAGGCTCCAACTAAAAGTAGGCCAGGGCAGGTGTTAGCAATGACATGGCCCCACCACAGACTCAAGCCATCTGCTCCTGGTCAGGGCACAGGGGTACCAGAGAGCTATGCCAGTCAGAGCTTAGGTAATGCACGATCAATTTTTTTTCAATTTTATGTAGTTGGTAATAAGTACATGTGTGCATAATAAATGTTGAAAGATACCAGGAGTACAGTAGCTTATAGCAAAAGAAAGTCATAAAGTAATAACATTAAAATATTCAGAACTAATATTTATTTTCCCATGAAGTTCTATTGCTTCTTCTCAAGGCTTATCCTTATGTGGTGTAACTTAAAGGGCAGTTTCCCCATAAACATATCTCAAAGTTCGCCAGAGAGCTACCCTTTCCTACCTGCCATCATAGTGATTCTTTTGGGTTAGGTAAGAAAGATGGTGCTGTGGATAAAGGAAGAAAATGGGTCTATCTGATAATTAATGAAGTGGTATGAATTTATCAGATTAGCCAATTAATACCGTAGAAGAATTGACTGCTGCAATGGGGGCAATACTAGATGCTGAAGACAAATGTCCATTTTACAGTTTTATAGCTTTAGGTTATTCAGGGTGAAAGGAACAAAGATGTCCATAGCAACATTTAAAGTGCTGGCATCAAATGTACTATTTTATGCATAAAGGAGTTTGTAGTAGGTTAATGTTTGATATGACTGATAGTTTCATCACACTCAAAAGCAAGGGTATTATTAAAAAATGATCTCCCCATGCACTCTGCTACAGAAACTCATTAAAAGTTGCAAAAAAACATAATTACTGACTGAACAATCTCCATATTCTCAACTGTCTCTGAAGGTAGGAGCTATGGATTTAATCTACACCCCACTATCCAAAGGGGGATTCTTGATCAGTTATAATTATTAAAACAAAGTTTTGTAAGCATACACAAGTTTTTCTAATTATTTCTATAATTTCTGCATAGAAATGATTTGTATAATTTTACTAAACCATAATTTGACTGTAATCTGCTTTTTAAATACTATTTTTTTCTAGAAAATACTGTCTATTATTTAAAAATAAAGCTAAAGTAATTTCACAAAAAAATCATTTTATATGGGGAAGAAAGAGTTATAATGTTTACATATTAATGTTTCAGAACTATATTCAGTTTGTTTTTTTAATAAGTTTTAAAAAAGCCTTTTTTATGACTTTACTAATTTATAAGATATATTTATATTCTAAATAATTGCAAACAAAAACCTCCTGTAAGGCAAGTCCCAGAACTAATCCATGATTCATAATCTAAACTTTAATTGGCACAACTTTTGAAATTCTGGGACCATATGGAAAATAATGAATCCTAATAGGTCCAAGGTGATAGGATGGCAGGGGAGTAAGGAAGCCAGAAAACCATCAATTCAGAATGTGTAGCAACTGCAACACCATTTCCCCAGAGATCCAGAACAATGTGTTCTCAGTGTTTTACTGGTTTTGCTATCATAAAACTAACCCGCATATTATTTCTCATTCTGTGTGAGACAATGATTAAAATAAAAAGACAAAAACAAACCAAAAACTGGTTTCTATAATTAAAAATGAAATTGGCTGACTGCTAATAAAAAAGGCAGCAATTTAGAGTTACCATAACAACCTGAGGCAACTGTTGACTGACATTGCAATCTGCTGCATTTTTAGAAATAGCAGTTGATTTTCCCTCTTTTATTTCAACTAGTTTTAGTGCTTATTGGAGGTAATGGAACAACTGTGCTTTATCACAATTTCACTCATCAAGCAGTGTACCTCTTCGCTGCTGTCTTCACCATAAAAATCATCTTCCAATTGGGTCACACTGGTATCCTCTGTTAGATCCAGAATAAATGGGCACCCCTCTGGGGACATGTTCTGAGTCTTTCCATGAGGTGCTGATCGTGGTCTTGATGAAAAGGTAAAAACATCCTTTGGAACAATCCAGGTCTCCTCTGCCTGCTGGTCCTGCTCACTCTCTTTGCTGGTTTCCAGCCACAGGTGTGAGGTGGGGCAGGAGTCATCACCCAGAAGAGACTGTCTGCTGGACGCCAAATAGGGAATGTGCTCATCATTGTTGGGAAATACCCATTCATCTGACGTTTGGAAGAGATGACAAAAATTAGAGTAGTGTTCCATGAATGTTATTTTAGGCAAGTAGGTTAAAATTTCCTGTTATTGAAACAGATTTATTAAATAACACAAAAGCCAAGGATGGCAATTTATCCACCATCTTGTAATCAGCCAAACATTTAACCCATAGATCAGTGCCTACAGCTCTGGGCAACTCACATACACTTCCTCACCATCTGAGTTGAAAGACTGGCCAAGACATTTATAAGTTTGAAATAATTATCACCTGTCTTGAAGCAAGTTCTTTATAGCACAGCTTCATTAATTTGACATTCCAGAAGGGGGGAATCTTCCAGAATTAAAGGGGCTGACTTACTAATATCTTCTTTTAACTGCAGGACAGGGTGCTTAACAAGCCTCTTTAAACAAGTGTGTGGGCATTGTCTGGATTATAAATCATGGAGGAGAGGAAACCATGAAAAAGATAACAGCCTTTTCTCTCCAATCTACTAAATGAAACAGGAAACTTCATAGACTAAGCTGATTAGACTTTTCAAGTGATAGTAAATCCACAGAAATATTTGCTAATGTGACTGGTGGATTCTGCTGGTGAAAAAGACCTTTATATTTAATTTTAAGAGAGAATGTTTGGATATGAATTTTTTTTTGCACAGCATTATTTGTTTTCTTTAAAAATACTATATACTACCACTGAGATACATTTTTTTGACCAAAGCTTTAAAAAATTGCAATCTTTTCTCAACACTGAGGTAGATTTTATAACTATGATCCAGGCAAGCTAGAAATGACAAATCTATATAATGACATAATTAAAAGCATGCCTTTGTTTAGAATGACAGCAGAAGAGTAGAGCATTTTCTCTAACTTAGTTTATTTTTCATGAAACTTTTTTGCTGCATTATGTCAGTGGTGACAATCTTACTAAAATCTGTGGTCTGCAGAACCACAATGTGGACATGGTTATTTTACCCCTGATTCTTGAATCCTATTATATTTACCATCACAATAAAAGTATTGTAGAGATAGCTAAGATTTGCTAACTTGAAAGTTTAAAGCTTTTACTACAAAAGCACAAGCAACAAACAAAAACACCTTTAAAAAATAACATTGATGACACAAATAAAATTGTATTTATCACAACTATATTCATCGGTTTCTTAATCTAAGACTATCATTATATAACAGAACTTGCCTATAAAAAGGGTGAGAAATGTACATTTCTTAGAGGAACTCTATTAGGGACAAGGCTTTCACATTTTCAGGGACAAAGTCTAGGGAAATAGCCAAAAGGCAGGCTGTATTACTTCACCTGAGCACCTTTATGGGGATTTGAAGGGTGTGAGTCAGTGTAGCTTTGGGCAGGTGGAATGAATAGATTCACTGGGATGTCCTCTTTTGGACAGCAAACCCCTTTGCATGGTGCTAAGTACATAGCAGGTGCTTTGTAAACAAAATTGGTGCTTTAATAAAGCTTGAGAAAAATTAAAAAAAACAAACAACACCCAATGTGTTGCATTATGTTCATGGATATGTAAAAAATAGGGGAGGAAAAGTTACCGGAATCTTCATTATGCAATTAAACAACTTGTATGACCTATTGCCAAACATATTACTAACTGTCAAAAAGTCAAGGTAAAAGGAGTGTTTACATCAAACAAACTCTAATTATCTCACGACCACACGCTTTTTTTGGAATTTATAGTTTTACCTCAAATATTTCCATATCAATGTAATGAATAATTTGGTGTGTTTTCTTAGAAAAGTATGTAAATTACTGTGTAATCACAATATTGCAGCAAACAAGATAAATGCAAGAATGATCACCTAAACATCTAATTAGTTTTTCTACACAGTCAGACTTATGCCGAAGACACTAATTACGCCTAACATTTTAATGAAGGTTTCAACATTGCATAAATAAGACTGACAAACTACAAACAATTATAATTTATTTTCCTTTTTCCCTTGCTCAACAAGAATTTGCAAAAAAAAAAGGAACCCAGGAAACAATTTGCCTTTGTAAAAGTACTCCACACCTGCTAGGCAAGATATGTGGATGGGCTCAATCCTCTACAACCAGCCATCTCCATCATAGAGAGGACTGAAGAAATGCAACCATTACCTTTGGGCAGGGGGACAATGTCATGTGAAAACGTCAAAGTTTTAAACTTTCATTCTGAATAGGACAACCAGTGCATTAAAACTTGAAAATAAAAATACTCTTTCATCCACTAAAATCTGACATAAAATTGGGGTTAAAACGATAGCTTTTAGCAAATGACTGGGTTTGAAATATTTAACACATTCACATCTTATTAATTATTGACAATTATGGCATAAAAAGACGCAAACCTGATGCATCAGGAGACTGGGGAGCTGGAGTACTGGGGCTCAACGTCGCGGCTCCTTGCTGGGCCTCAGTGATGAGGGCAGCTGCTTTATCTCCACTCCTGCTATTTCCTGAAGAACTGCCTTTATTAGGATAAATATTTTCCATCATATTACTTTTGAGATATTTATAACAATTATTTTTTGAAGAATGGTATTAATTTGGCATACTTTACTATATGATTATTGTAAAGAAAGCTAGAGGTGACACTGCAGATTATATGAATTAATTTTCAGTAGAATGTATTAAGATGAACTCAGTGGCATTTTTGTGGAGGTGCATAATATAATCCCTGAATATTTGCATGGGGACATTTTAGATTAAAGTTTTATAATATGTGATAAAAAATTCTAAAACCTATGTAATTTTTAAAGGGTCTTATATTTTTTTCCCATTGGTTCTACATAAAATGGAATGTTTTCTTTAAATTACAATTGTTGCTGAACTCCCTCCACTCTTAAACCAAGATCTTTCCTTCAGGACCTTAAGAAAATGAGCAAGGCATTAATTACTAAAGAACTAATGTTTCTATCTATTATTTTGTAAAAATAACATGAAACCTAGCAGGCTGAATTATGGCCTACCCGAGAACCCTACATTTTTGAGAATTTATGGTAACAGATGTGTACATGATACATTCTGGGCTTGATTTAGGACAGTGATGGCGAACCTATGACAAGTGTGTCAGAGGTGACACGCGAACTCATTTTTTTGGTTGATTTTTCTTTGTTAAATGGCATTTAAATATATAAAATAAATATCAAAAATATAAATCTTTGTTTTACTATGGTTGCAAATATAAAAAAATTTCTATATGTGACACGGCACCAGAGTTAAGTTAGGGTTTTTCAAAACGCTGACACGCCGAGCTCAAAAGGTTCGCCATCACTGATTTAGGATAAACTAATGCAGGTGTATACAAATCTACACATACATGCCTCAAATCCATTATTTAAAAAAACAACTACCATAGCCACCTATATTGTCTAATGCTTTACTGGTTGCAAAGAGTTGAAATTTTAACATACATTGTAGTAACAGATGGCAAGGAGTTCAAAGGGAGAGGCAGCAAATAAAAAAAAATGTGAAAAGGGCTCAATGTAAAAAGAAAATCCATAAATGAAACATGAAAAATTATGGGTTAAGCCCAAGTTCAGTAAAGTCTATAGGCAGGAACTTCCTCTATCATATGTGGGCTTTAAAAAAACACACACTTAAACTTATTCAGCCTTTGAGAGTAGAAGCAGAAAGTCCTTTATTTCTGCAGTACTGTCTATTTAATCCAGCAAATCTCTCTTAGGACTCTAGAGCAATTCTTTTGCAGAAAATTTGATTTCCACAATCCCTATAGAACAGACATTTAGATTTTAAATGAATTGGTTCATAATTCTTTGAAACTTACAACCTGCAGAGAGAGAGAGATTGCATTGCTCTGAATAATATACAGATATAAGATAGCATTGAATTAGTGCCATACCGCTGGGTGTCTCTGTCCTTTCTCTGTTGGTGCTTTTTAACCGTAATCTTCTCCTGTTATTATTCTTATCTGCTGATGGTTCTTGAGGGGGATGTGGATGCATAATATGCAGATTGGCTGGTACATTTTCATATCAAAGAACAAAAAGCCAGAACAGAAAGTACTATATGGTTTGAAATAACTCAGTAAATATAATTATAGCTATAATGAGAATGTTCATGTATCATTTTGACATTATGTAAAGCTGTATAAAAACTTATTCCTTCACAGAAAATAGGTGTTTATTCTTATTCTAACACAGTGGTTCTCAACCTTCCTAATGCCACGACCCTTTAATACAGTTCCTCACGTTGTGGTGACCCCCAATTTCATTGTTACAAATTGAACATAATTAAAGCATAGTGATTAATCACAAAAACAATATGTAATTATATATGTGTTTTCCGATGATCTTAGGCGACCCCTGTGAAAGGGTCGTTCGACCCCCAAAGGGGTCGCGACCCAAGGTTGAGAACCGCTGTTCTAACATTAGGATTGTATCAGGTTTTCAAAATTATCAATACATTTTATTCATGTGACATAACCTTTTAGAAAGCTACAAGTAATCTGATTAATATTAATCATGAAATATGCTATATGAAAAATATAAAAAATGAAATTGAGAGCCAATACCAAAAAATTATTGCTTCCTTTAGAAAATATAGTTGCCTGGTTGTGGGATGTGGGCTTGATCCCCAGTAGGGGGAGTGCAGGAGGCAGCTGATCGATGTTCCGCTCTCACATGGATGTTTCTTTTTCTCTCTCTCTCTCCTTTTCTCTCTCTCTAGAACTCAATAAAAATATTAAAAAATAAAAAAATAAAAGAGGAAGCATAGTTAAGTATGATGCAATGAGAATTTAGAGGGTAGTTTCCAGAAGAATGCTAGAAGACTGATATCAAACCTACAGAATTCTTAAGTATAATTTAATTGTGTAATAATATATTCATAGCAAGCAGCATTTAATATTTACTGAATGCTTAATTTCTTGGCACAATATGACTGAGTTTTTCTCATTAAAACCTCACAATGACCCTTTGAAGCAGCTGTTATTGACCACTACTACTATGGCCAGTAGTAAGTATCCCCATTTTACAGATGAGGAAACTGAACCTTACAGAGTTTAAGAAACTTGACCAAGGTCTCACAGATAGTGGTAGGTCTCACAGACAAGTGGGGCTGGGACCGAATATCTATGTTATTCATTTCCCTGCTCAGTTTAATACTCCATGGGAGATATAATTTATAATAGTGCTCATTAATTTCTAAATCCAATAAAATGAACCCAAATGTCTCTGTTTCAACTCTCACAAAGTCAGACCAGTAAGAGTAGAAACACTGACAGTAAGTGGGTTCTGGTTTCAATTCTTTCCAATGATTACAGACTGCAAATCGCTGTACGTCTCTGTTAAGTTAGAACTCTCAATCAATAAAATGAGATGAAGTCTTTTCTTCACTACAGGGTTGTTTTAGTATCAATGAGAGAAGATAAAGAACACTTTAAAAATGGAAAATATTAAAATGTAGTGATAAAAGGATGTTATATTATTTCCTTAGCAGTCATCATAAAGTAAAAACACAGGGTACTACAGGAATTTGAAATAATGGACTAAATAGAACAGTGATGGAGAACCTATGACGTGTGTCAGAGGTGACACGTGAACTCATTTTTTTGGTTGATTTTTCTTTGTTAAATGGCATTTAAATATATAAAATAAATATCAAAAATATAAATCTTTGTTTTACTATGGTTGCAAATATCAAAAAATTTCTATATGTGACACGGCACCAGAGATAAGTTAGGGTTTTTCAAAATGCTGACACGCCGGGCTCAAAAGGCTCACCATCACTGAAATAGAATGATAGTTTTCAGAGGATTATAATATATATGTATATATGTATGTGAATTCTAAACATATTTCAATATCTATGCAGTAATTATCTGGACTTAAGATCTAGTCATAAATATAATTTCAATTTTAACAAGGACATTTCTCACTATTTTCAGTAGCTACCAATCTTTATGCATGATTCGTTCTTACCACGAACAGGTACAGTCAGCTTTATTTGGCGAATATTTTCTTTATCTCCTTGCTCCTCAGACTCAGAAATCAGCAAAGCTGACATTTCTGCACTGTTAACACACCTCTCCACTGTCGACGGCTGGCATGATCGGTTATTTTTGGACCCAATGGATCTTATTGTCTATAAGGAAAAGGAATTCACTTGCACATTTTAAAATACAGGAACTGCATTTATTTTTAGAACCTACATAGAAGAAATAATATTTAGAGAAATAAAGAGAGTAAAAACTAGAGGAAACGAGAAGGTTAAAAGTTTTTGGAGAGGGAAGTTATGAAAGAAAATTAGAAAGAAGGAGAGAAATAATGAGATAAAAAGACAAGTTTCCTAGACATGTAAATTAAAATGTGCTTATTTGCTACACTCCATTTAAAATATATATATATATATATATTTTATTAATTTTTTACAGAGAGGAAGGGAAAGGGATAGAGAGTTAGAAACATCGATGAGAGAGAAACATCAATCAGCTGCCTCCTGCACACCCCCAACTGGGGATGTGCCTGCTACCAAGGTACATGCCCTTGACTGGAATTGAACCTGGGACCCTTGAGTCCGCAGGCCGACGCTCTATCCACTGAGCCAAACCGATAGGGCACTACACTCCATCTTTAGGAGGTAGGAGTTGAGGTGAAAATCACTGTGATTGTCGGAAATTAAAAATAAAAATATAACATTTGAGAATCTGTTCAGTATAAGGTTTCTGGTGAGGATCCAACTCCCTCCTGAAGGAGACCACAAACTGTGCTCACATATATTTTTACTTTTAAGTTTTGTGAACATATTTAATGAAAAGAATACTCAAAATTGTTAAATGTGTTGACATGACAAAAAGGAAACAGTTTTAAGGTCTTTAAAAGTCCAGAGTTTCTGTTCAAAATTTACTCAAGCCTTCTGCTTTTGGCATGTAGTCTCTCAAACCCCCTCATTCTACCCCATCTAACCCCGCACTGGAAACAACCCTCCCCTCCCTTGCCACTCGCTGGAGATAAGCTCCTCACACCTTGCTCCTACCTCACTAGATATCCTCATGTTATTTCTTCTGCCAGAGAGTGGAGGTGGTCCAAGAACTTTGGATCCAAAGGCGATATGACAAACATCTTGATTTTTACTGTTCCGCACACTACCTGTTCCTCTGTTAAGGAACTGATCTGTTTTGTTAAAGGAAGGTAATAACAGTAAATTAATAAGTGCAATGGCACTTATTAAAAAATGCAGATATAGGGGCCCAATATCAAGATTAGATCTGTAGAATTAGAATCTTGGGCACAGGGGTATGGAGGGTGGGCAGAAATCTATAATTTTAACAAGCTCACTATCATTTGAGAACTACTACCACAAATATTTTTCCTCAAAGAAAAAGAGAAAGAAAAGTGGAAAACTACTAAAAATACATCTTATTTTTCTCTTTAAGGGAATAATTTAAATAAAACTATCCAGCTCAACTGAACAAATATTTGCTTGAGTACTCTCTCAGGCATTTCCTAGAAGTTGTCAGTGACACAAAATAGATAAGACATATTGCTTGCCCTCAGGGAGTCTGAAGGGAGGTGGTAGTACAAGTAAACATAACTATAACATAAAGCGGACCAGTGGAAATGAAGCATAAATGACCTCTTGAATGGCCCTTGAATGACTGAAGAGTTCAAAAATAAGAGATGTAGGGTGCCCTAGGCCAGAGAAAGTGCCTGAATAAAGGCATGGAAGAGCAAAAGGGTAGGGTATGCTTGGGGAATAATGAATTTACCAGTTTAGCTGGAAGGATGGACTAGGGTCACATTGCAAAGAGCCTTTACATGCTAAGAGCTTATTCTCAAGTTGGTAGGCAACAGGGAATCACTGAGGTTTGGGGGAGAAAGAGACAACTGGTATCACCTCCAGAATGAGGCAGGTATGCTCACCAAACCCTGCTGCCTATTCCTTCGCACAGATAAATTACATTTCTGAGCCTTCCCGGTAGTTCTATGAACCATGTGACTGGGTTATGATTAATGGAACGTGAGAAGGGTAAACCACTTCCTAAAACCTCCTGCATAACCTTCTGTGCTCTCTCTTCCCTCATCACTTGACAAGATGCACAAGATTCAGTGGAAGGCTTTTCCCAGAGAGGCCATAGATGAAAGGAGCCTGGGTTTCTGAATGACCCTATGGAAGGCTGCCTAAGGAACGCTTGATTAGACCAGACTGTGGGGTTCCTTGTAACTGTAGTTAGCCTCCGCTCACCAATAAAGCAGGTGAGGGTGATGGGCCTTGTCTCAAAATACTGCCCACAACCTAAAAAACCTTCTGCTGTGCCCACTTGCAAGACAGGACCAACTTGAATATGAGTTGGCCCTGAATGAGTCCACATTCATTCTATAGTCCTGGACATTTAAGAGCTACTGACCAAGAAAAAGAACCTAATGAAATAAAAAGGGTTTCTTCACATATCCATAAAAATAGAACATCACAACTGCACAAACAATATTTCCAACAAGCAGCCATGATTAAATTTCCCTCATCAGTCCATTCAGTTGTCTGTAATTGTTCTTCTGGATCTTGGGTCAGTGAACTGCTTTCAAGAAGCCATCTGCTTTCAGACCAGGGACCTAGAAACCCTGACTCAGTCCACTGGTGTGGTGTGAAATTTGTCTAAGCACTAGACAAATTTGTCTAAGCACTAGAAAAAAGTCCCCCAGTACAGGTACTTTCTTAAGTACAGAGTAAGTACATTCCAGCTTGGAAGTCTGGACCCAAGAGGCTTTGCTGAAGTATCTATCAGTAGTTTAAAATATTACCAGTGTAATTAGCTAGGTATTAATAACAGGAAAGGAGCTAAGGGAGGGCCAGACATTATAAGCATGGCCATCTGGGCAGCTTCACTAGCAAGATACAACTTTACTCTCCCCAGGGAACCACTGATCCATTCCCTCCGCAGACCAATCACTGAGGGAAGGGACTCGACAAAGGGGAGATGGGCACACACGCAATAAAGTCTGTGTGACATAGGAAATGTACCTGTCAGTCTAAACTGGGACAAAAATCATTGGCCAGAGGGGGTGGGGCCACTACAAGACACTGAAAATTTGGAAATACATAATTCCCAGATAAAGCAAGTTCATATGCTTGGGACTCTTGGCTCTTGTTGCTCTCTTGTATTTGCCTGTGTTCCTAGAAGTTGAATGGCCCATGGCCAAGTGGACCCCATGTCCAATGGAATGAAGGACTGCAGCGGGGACCACAAGCTAAGCCAGCCTGATGCTGGATTAGACTGTGGAACGAAACTCTGAGCAATGGCTTTAATCCCAGCTCTGCTGAAGGCAAAATGGACTTCTTCCTTGGTGGGACAGAGGAAAATGGGACCTTAGAAATTCAGGAGTTTAATTCCACAGAAATAACATTTTCTACAATATCTCCTCCTCCTGTACAAGTCTCAGAAAATTCCTTTTCTCCTGACATCTCAGGAAGCCTACTGCCACCAGCAACTGGTGGGGGCAAGGATAGCTCCCCAAGGATAACAAAACACCTGATCCTTTTTGAAAGTGTCCCTGAACACACAGACCTTGGCCTGTAGCTTACAGCACAGCCTTCTTGCTAGCATCAGAATAAAACAGAAACTGTCTGTAGATGATTGCCTTAGATCAGGCTGCTGTGAACAATATCATAGAATGAATGGCAAGAGAACAGAAAAGAAAGAGCTACTGGCTTTCTGTCTGAGCTATTCCCCTGAAACATTCCTACAGATAGCTAGTTGGTCTCATTAGCCTCTGCCATAGAGCTGCAATTTTACGTGGGAATTAAAAATCACTTTTCTATGCAATAGCATGAAAAAGATATAGAAGTTGTGAAAACATGCCATACTTAGGAAGCTCCAAATATTTAGATCTGAGTGGGAGCAATATGTGTGTGTTTAGGGTATTTCGGGTCCATTTTTGTGTTTGTAATTAATAGAGGAAGCTGAAGAGATGGGCAAGGGCTAGATTGCTGAATCCATCTGAGAGACTTTTGCTGGACAGAAGATCTGAGGTGGATGGCTAGGTGAGAAGATAAATGATTCCAGTTTTCTTCAAATTCCTGAAGCCCTAGTAGATAGAAGACATATTCTATTTGTCCAAATGGCAGAATCAGAAGAAATGAGTACAGTTTAGGCAGTGACTTTTCTGTCACTTGGAAGGTATTCAAGCAGACCTGGAAAGCTCTTCTGGATAGTGTAAGGCAGATTCAGATATCAGGTAAACTCCCTAGTTTCTATCTCTAGTCTGTGCTCTCTTTTGAGTTTCACTCCCGTATCCAGTGCCTTCTTGACCAGAGCCTCTTGGATGCCTCAGAAACACCTCAAACTGAAAACTTGGCCTAATGAGTGGTAC
Organism: Myotis daubentonii; assembly: GCF_963259705.1. NCBI lineage: Eukaryota > Metazoa > Chordata > Mammalia > Chiroptera > Vespertilionidae > Myotis > Myotis daubentonii. The sequence continues at coordinate 13,864,041 of NC_081853.1, read as the reverse complement.
CCAAATCCATCCAGGTTGAAAAGTCAGAATATAGGTGTCATTCTTGGCACCTCCCTCTATCCTCTTCATATCCAATTCATGTCTAATTGTCTCTACCTTCTCCACCAGCAATGCAATCCAAGCGACCATCATCCCTCTCCTGGGTGATTTCAAAGCCTCTCAAGTGATCTACTGTATCTATTCTGGCTCCCTGTCCCATGCCTTCTCCAAAATATAGCCAGAGTGGTCTTACTCAAACATAAATCTGACTGGGTCATTTACCTTCCTCGCTTAAACTTTTCAATGGCTTCCCTGCTACTCATAGAATTAAGAAAAAAGCCCTTAAAATCACCTGCAAAAATCTGCATGTTCCGTCCTCATATCTTACATCCCTCATTTTCTGCTCCCTCAGCAGAATGACCTCCTCAGTTCTTCCTGCCTAGCAGAGCACTTGTACATGTTGGTCTCCGTGGCTAGAAAGAGTACTTTTCCTCTTCTGCTCATGTATCACTTCCTTAGAATAGTCTTCTCTGACATCTCTGACTAGGGTAAAGTCCCCCAGTACAGGTACTTCCATAAACTTTCCTTTGTATAACTTGTCAGAATTGCACTTTTACATGCATTTATGGGTTTCTCTGACAATGTGTGCTTCCGTAGATATAAGCTCAGTGGCCTGTTTTGTCACCCCTAAATTTCTAGCACCTAGACCTGTGCCTGACACAGAGTAAGTACATAATAAAACCTTGCTGAGTAAAATGAATGAACCATTAAATGCAATGGGTCAGAATACAAGTTGGATTGAATGACTAAATATTTCTAACTATGATTAGAATTTCATTTTAAGAAAAATCCAATGGAAGGTTTTATGTGTAAATCTAGGAGGAAGACTGAACAGAAGTGGACAACTGCCAGGAAGTGGGGGATGAGAGAAAAGGGTCAACAGTGAGCAAGACATTGGTATTTACATAAATGGTGTGGCTCTCAACAGCAGCAGTGCTATGGTACCAGAGTCAGATACCTATTCAGGTTATAGGAGAAATTTTGTAGTGTTAACAAGTAGGCATGGCTATGTGTGAATCTGTATTTTTTTTTCTAGTCATTTACAAATATCCATTTCGAGCCAACAATACACTGTTAGTCTCTCAGGCTCAATAATGGAAAGAAATGACACACAGATTACAGGTATTCTGTGACCAGTAGAATAAATCCTAACCTATTGATTTTGTTCTCAAATGTGGATTTCCCAGAAAAAAATAGCCACTGAGGGTACTGAAGGTCTGTATGGAATATGGCATAGGCCTAGATGGGAATTTTTGGTACCAGAATAAGAACCCCCCTCTTTTTTTCCCAGTGATAGAAATCATAAGGGTATATCTTTCTGTTCAAACATCTTACAGTGGCAATTTCCTTGATGTTTTTTCATATTCTTTATCTATATGCAGGTTCCCCCATTAAGTTAAGTTCCAGTAGAAAGACCATTAATTTGGTACTGCACATACTCCCATCTGCTGAACCAGCATAGCACATGGTAGACAATGGATAAATCTCACCAAAATTGAGGATAGTGTCTATGACTAAAAAGAGGATTTGGGGGAAGGAGTATTAAAAAAATCATATTGAAAAAGGTACAACTGTCGTGGGGATGCAATGTACATAGTTAATACTTTATGACATGTTTGAAAGTTGCTAAGAGAGTAGATCTTAAAAGTCCTCATCACAAGAAAAAACTTTTTTTGTGACTATATTAACCAGACTTATTGTGGTGATCATTTCATAATATATGCAAATATTACATCATTATGCTGAACACCTGAAACTAATATGTAATGTTTATGTGAATTATAATTAATAAAATTTTTTTGAAAAAACCATACTGATACAGTTCCAGTTATAAAAACAACAAAATAAACATATAAACTAGTTCATAGTTACTTAAATTATTAAAATTCCTAAGTACCTTGAATTTCTCAGGAATTTCTTGCTTAGCGATAGTTATCCATTGGATATTAAAGACATATTTAAACCTGATATGATATAATCCCCTAAATCACAGAAAATTACATGATTCTATATTTTTATAAGAGCATCTACTATAGGATTTCTCTAAAGAATAATATAACACTGTGTATTTATATTTACATTTATTTTTTAACTTTTACAAATTTTAATACATTTTCCCCCCACAAAGCAAAGTATACTAATACAGTGAGGCCTTGACTTATGAGTTTAATTCGTTCCATGACAGAGCTTGTAACTCAAATCACTCGTATGTCAAATCAAAAAGTGAACGAGTGAGACACGTGATGCTGGGCTGATGTGGCGTTCACTGTGACATTCGCTGTGCTAACTAGCAGTGGGGTATCTGAAGCTGGCTCGTACCCCGAATTTTAGCTCACAACTCAAAGCAAAAAATTGGCCTAGAGAGACGGCTCGTATCTTGAAAAACTCGTTAGTCGGGAAAGTCAAGGCCCCACTGTACTCCACTATTTAGTTTCTCTTTTGTTATTGTGCCACTTATTTATGCATTTATTGGTTGACTCTTGTTATGCGCCCTGACAAGAGATCAAACCCACAACCTTGGCATATCATGATGACGCTCTAACAGGATATAAACATGTGTCATACTATGTATTTACTATAATAGGGTCCTAATTAAAACCTACAAGGAAAAGTAATTTAGACCTTTGGTTTCTAAAGTAAAAAGTAGAAGGGACAAAGTTTCTATAATGATAAAAATCTTAAAAGAAAACTAAAAGTAGAAATGTATGCCTTTTGAATTCTAAAAGGAGCTCTTTTAAGAGCTGACATCAATATGCATAACATAAGGTTAAAATGAAGATTAGATTAAAGCCATGCTCTAGGCAGTTCGTTTTCTTGAATTTGTAGAAAATGAACTTGGTGTAGGTCAGAGATGTTACCATTAATTATTTTGCTATTTTACTGAGGGGTACATGCCTTTGTAGTTAGATTATAAAACCTGAGGGTCTACTCTCTAATTGTCTTTTAGAAAAATAAACATTCATTTTTGTCTCAAGATACAATGTTGTAATTATTATAGTAATTTCAGTTTGCAGGGATTTCAAAGCTTAACCAGAAAATCCGGCTGAATTTTCAACTCTAATCATTGAGGGGTCATGCTCAAGACTTATATCTATTATCTAATAATCAAATCAGAATTAAGCTTCTACTAGAATCCAGACTTTGAATTATATTAATTTTATTTTACTATATGTACATTGGTATAAAGAATGTGAAAAATACAAAAGTAAGGCTTATCTAGTAGAGCAATATAATTTTAGACAAGCTTCCCTTTCTAAACCTCACCTTCTTCAGTTATAAGATTGAGATAATAGCACTTAAGTCATGTATTTTTTGTTATACTACATGAAACATGCATATAACATGCTAACTATCCTTAGTAGGGAGTAAAAGCTTATAAATATGCAATTAATATCTTCCCTCTTGAATAGCATTTAATAATTTGCAAAGTCCATTCACAATCCCTTATTCTCCCAGTGGTGACTGAGGCTCACAGAGATAAAGTAATTAGTGGGTGGTAGAGCTGGGATAACCAGGCAGTGTGGGCTCACAGATGCATTCTTAATTACTGCCCTCCATTATGATTGCTTTTTTTTAAAAAAAAAATATTCTATTGATTTTTTACAGAGAGGAAGGGAGAGGGATAGAGACCTAGAAACATCGATGAGAGAGAAACATCAATCAGATGCCTCCTGCACACTCCTCACTGGATATGTGCCCACAACCAAGATACATGTCCTTGACCGGAATCGAACCTGGGACCCCTGAGTCCACAGGCTGATGCTCTATCCACTGAGCCAAACTGGCTAGGGACTCACTATTACTTTTAAGAATTAGTTTCAGGGAAGCCTTCTTCTGTTATAGGAAACTTCTATTTCTAAGCCAAATGATGGAAGTTATATGTATGTGTATGTGTATGTGTATATGTATACTAGAGGCCCGATGCACAAAATTCGTGCATATATAGGGTCCCTAGGCCTGGCTGGCAACCAGGGCTGATCTGTGGGGCAACTGGCGGGTTGATCAGAGGCCCCCGCTGGCACCTGCCTTGGCTGGCCTGGGGCCTGCGGGCTGGGGGCAGCTCCTGCATTGAGCGTCTGCCCCCTGGTGTTCAGTGCACGTCATAGCGACCTGTTGTTCCACTGGTCGTTCTGCTGTTTGGTCGATTTGCATATTGGGCTTATGTATATGTATATGTGTGTGTGTGTGTATATATATATATATATATATATATATATATATATATATATATATATTTATCTGGAGAACCTTGACTAGTACACTAAAGGGTTTAGTGTTTGGAACACAGTAAAAACTCAAAAAAAGTTAGCTATAATGATGACAATGATGATGATTTGTTGCCTAATATACTTACCTGCTCAAATTATTTGGCTAGCATTTGATTCAGTCATTCGATCACTTAATCAACAAATACTTACTGAGCTCCTGACATGTAAAGCATTGAGCTAGGTGCTAGGGATACAACAATAAAGAGGATTCTGCAGTTTTTAAGCTCAAATTCCAGATTGGGAGAGAGCAATAAGCAAACAAGTAAACAAGAAAATATCAAGTAATGTTAAGTGCTGTGATGAAAATAAAAATAGGGTGATGTTATAGAGTGTCTTGGGAGTTATTGGAAGTCATTGATGATTCTATTCCCATGTTCACTATTAGTAAAAATGTATGTCAGCATAATTCATACCAATATAGCATAGATTATCTTATAGTATATTTCATTATTAAACCAATAAACAAATTTAATATTTAATTATATACTTTAAGATTTTATTTTGCCGATAATTCTGGATCCCCTTCCCATTACGTATTTTACATGCAAGTATTGATATAAGTAAATAAATATATCTTAATTTAATAACAATTCTTTGAATTTTCAAAAGACAGAAATGTGTACAGAAGAAATTAGAAATGTCTCATAATTGTAGCAATATACATCTGCTGACATAACAAATCATGACTATATTTAGAAAATTAAAATTCTCTAATAAAGATATGAGAAATACAAGTCTTATCTTCCCTCCACTACCTCTACTAGTCCCTGTCCTAAAGGTAATTAAGTTTCTGGTGTTTCCTCAAAAATATATGCATATACCAGCATCCATAAGCACTCTCACTGGGGTCATATAGAAACAGCATTCTTTGTCTCCATTTTTGCTGATTGGCATGGCTTAGAGACCTTTCTAGACCATCACAAGAAGACTGGTTCATCTATATACCTGCATACATAATATTTTATTGTGTACTTATTTAATCAATTCCCTATTATGCACAAATAGTTTGTCTCTAGGTTTTTGTTATTATAAGCAATGCTGTAATAGACATCTATGGGAAAAATATAAAGGTTGGAATGAGTCAATCCTGCAAAATTAGCACAATCATCAAACTGATTGAATGTATTTTCATATTTAATATTATGTCTTACATATCAAAGTTTTTTGACATTTGGCAGAAATACCACAGAAAAATTAAAATTGACTCTATAGATGATTTGTGCTATTACAGACACTGGATCACTATCCATACTAACTTCCTTTTACATTTAAAAAATTTTTAATGAAGGAATGTGATCAATTATGCCTCATTTTTACTAAAGACAGAAGATATACATTTCAAATGTAAGAGGTGGCTAAGTTTACTCTGAATTAGGATCAAACATTGCAACTAGAAATTGTGGCATCTCTATAACCAATAATCCTAAAACAAGGTTTACCAAAAGTCTGAGTTTAGAAAAGAAGAAATAAAAAGAGTGTCTTGTTTTTTCCTGAAGTCAGAATCTTACTCCTTTTTTTTTTTTTAGGTTCTACTTCATGGTAGATTTTGTTACTTGACTCAAATTTTACTTTCATAATGTGGAATCCAAGAAGAAATTTTAATAAGAACCTCACCAATGCCAACTACAGTTAGATGATTATTTCCTGGTTTTGCTAGATGCATTAATTCACCTGTTTGCAGTTGTGCTAGGAGATAGGAATGCTTCTTGTTTAAAAGGAGCAAAAATCCAATGAGACTGCTGCTGTGGAAAGAAGGGCGCTTGAGAGAACTGCTTCCAAATTTTTAAGTAAATTACTAGTTTTGATTTGTGCTTAGTGGACTACCACATCTTGTCATTAGTAGCTGAATGATCAACTTTAATAACCATATCTGATTCTCTGGTTCAATTAAACTGTGGTCCCATTAATGAAAATAAGATAATCAGATCTCACAGTCATCTGCAGATTAACACTCATTAGCTAATGTGTAGCAGGAATGGAATTGACAAAGTGAACAAGTGAACAGTACCAATATGTGGTAACACTGGCTTTATGGAAATACAATTATTTTATTAATTTTGATCAAGTTATATGATATTTAATAAAATGTACTCTAAAACAGAAGTTTCAATGTTTCTTTTTAAAAAAATATTTGTATTGATTTCAGAGAGGAAGGGGGAGAGAGAAAGAGAGAAACAGCAATAATGAGAATCATTGATTGGTTGCTTCCTACACACCCACTACTGAGGGTAGAGCCCTGACCAGGAATTAAACTGTGAACTCCTGGTTCTGAGGTTGATGTTCAACCACTGAGCCACAGTGGCCAGGCCAGGTTCAATGTTTCCTTTTTTGCTTGGGTAAACATGCTGGAAAGCATCCATAGGAAACACCTACTTCTTCCTGCAGCAGCTTCATAAGGGATCTCTCAATATGTGCATTTATAATAAAATACAATTTACATGAGTACTGTACAGTCAATTACAAAAACACAGCCAGTTCTCATGCAATTCAAATCTCAGCAGGGGGAATCCTTTGCTTTTTAGAAAGACACAAAAATACCTAGTTCAAATAAAGAAATGTCTCCTGGCTTTTCTGTGATTAAAAAGTCTGTCCTAAGGCACTATTCATAAGCTACATCTTTCAGATAAAATATCTGACACAGAGAACAAAATTATTATTATATTCATCAAATTTCAAAGCCCACACATGTCAAAATTAGCAATTGAAAATTATTTATAGGTTCATGGCCTCTATTTCCCTTTTCATGCTGCTGTAATTTGGACTAAGTTCCTTAAGCATCTTTAGAACCATTAAAAAAAAGAAAATTATTTATAGAAAGAGAGCCAAAGTTCAATATATGTTCTTGTAATCTTAGCTGGCATACATGTGCAATGAGATTTACTTAAGAGAAATAATAAGCTCTATGATTATAAATGAATATAAATATAATTGGGATTCATAGGGCAGAAGAAATATGCTATTAGATGATTATTAATATTTTGTATATGACTCAAATGAACAATTATTATGCATTGAGAGCCCATTTATGAAATTTGCAAAATATGAACTAACATCATCTTCTACAAGTTGGGATCAAATATGGCCTAGGAAAAAGTTTCTGTTTAATTTTGACTTAATGATGCAATTAATATTTATTCAAATTCCTCTTTAATCTCAGGCATTATATAACCTTGAACTTTAAATAAAAAAGACACTTAAAATATTTGATTATAGACTTATATTATTTTTTATCTGATAGGCTTTACAGCTTCATCATTTCTATTACTGAAAACTATCACAGCCTATTAGATACACATAGTGTGTTTGTTTATCGAAAACACTCTTACTCATTTCATTCTGTGGCAAATCTTCCATTAAGATTGAATTTTAACCCAATGTGTTTAAAGTGGCTGTCTGGGTAGTGGGACCTTTTTCATCCTTTTATATCTTTTCTAAAGATCCTGTAATGAAAATGAATTGTATATATCTCTCTTTCTCCCCCAACCCATCTAAAGATAGTGCATATAATAAATGTACAAATTCTCACTACTTATGCCCTCATTGTTATCAAAAATTCTGCCCAAAGTTGGTAATCGTGGAAGCAGATGATGGAGATATGGGGGTTCATTATATATTCTCTCTACTGTTCTGTACGTCAGTAATAGTAAAGGGCTTAAAAATGTAGTGCTTATTTACACATGGTCTTCTGCCAGGGTTTACACTGAAAAAGTTATAAGATCAATCCCAATTCTTTAGGAATATATCATTTAGGACCTGTAGTGCTGATGATATATTAGAAATTCACTAGACTAAATGAACATAGGGTAAGTACAGAGTAAGACTGAGTCCATTTTTGCAGCTCATTCATGTCATTCTGGGTATCTCCTTTTCCTATTTCTATGTTGACCTCTCAACTTTGACCGCTCTCCCTCCCCCACCTGTTATCTGAGAATCACAAAGTCCTGCCAGTTTTCCCCTGCAGTTCCCCTCAGGGTCATTATGTCCCACTTTCACAGACACTTGACTGCAAAGACATTTTAGTTGTAATCCTTAATCTCTGGTCTCACTTGACTTACAAATTCATATTAAATCCCGACATCAACTTCAACTTCCTAAAAAGAAATGATCATTTCTCTACGTTAGGAACACGAGGCACACTTTTTGTTCCCAAACACAGGTGTTCTGCCCACTCAGGCTGTTCCTCCCAGCAATCACTCAGGAACTCCTCCATGAAGTGTGCTGTGCCGTCTCTCACATCCACAAATCTTATATTTATTTACTCATTACAAACACCTATACAATAGTTTACTGAATACTTTCAAAATCCACTTCCTCCACAAGTGCCCTATGAGGACCATTTCACCGCATCTGAATCACTCCAGTGTTTATGGGTGTCATCTAAACCACACGACCTTTGTGGGGATAAGTGACCCCGTGGTTCTCAACCCTGCACATTAGAATTGCTGGGGGAGCTTAAAAACATTCATCCCAGGCCAATTAAATCAGAATCTCTTGGAGTGAAGCATAGACATTATAATAAATTTTTTTATATCAGTTATTTTAAAAATATCTCAGGTGATTCTAAAACACAGGAGGTTGAGAACAACTCATCTAAATAATATTAGGCTTCCTGATTAGTAAAGCACTATTCATTCATTTAGTCAATAGCTATGGTAAGTACTGCAGGGGCAGAGAACTGGCATGCACTGGCATGTTTTGTTAGGCTTACAAAAAAATTTAGACTTTTGATAATATTTTAAAATTGGGAGATTTATCATAAACATTGGGATACCATTCTTGGGGAAAAAAAGGAGGAACTGTGAGACTGGGCCTGCATTCTAGCAAGGCAGTACTTGGCCAGAACTAAGCTACAGTTTCCCCTTCTACAGCAACAATGAGCTTCTAGTTTGCTGCAGCCCTCACGGCTCCCTACAGCTCCCTCAAAGGGGCTGAGTGTTATTCCCCACCAACCGTATCACTTGCACAGTAGTTAATGTTACTGCTTTAATAGTAGAGAACCATGTCTTTGATGCACTATCTCAACCCTCTTCCCTAATTCCCCTCCACTCCCAATAAGGCTCACTTTGGAAGTAGAAAATGTTTCTCTGTGTCAAATATCCAGGCATCCAGGTCACTATTTATTTATGTTTTCTGACTGGCCTCTTTTGTAATTTGAGTCTGCAGCACCTAGCCCGGTAAATGGCACATGCTGTGTTAGAAGCTAGGGAAATAGAAGAATGAGGAAGTCATACTTTATTGGGGTATGCAGACATATGAAAAAGTATTGCAAAAAAAAAAGAAAGTAAGAAAAGGGGAAAAGTCATGGAAAGAGGAGAACAATGCTTGTTAGAGTTAGGAAAGGCTGCATAGAAGAGGTGGCCTTTGAGTTGGGTCTACAACAGTGGTTCCCAACGTGGGGCACACATCCTACAGGAGGGTAATTTGATTTTTAAGGGGTCAAGTCGAGAATGAGTTATTAACAGTGAATGTTTTGCATTTCTTATGGTTCTAGGGACCTCATATACAGTATATAAATATATATTGTGACATATTTATGCATTTCAGTTCTTTATTATATGTTTTGAAACTTTATTTGCTATTTTTTCATATCACTTCATATTATTATTTTTTAACATCTTAGTGATTTCTTCCTCAGTATTTCAACTGTCCTTTCATTCTTTTATTTTTTTCTTTCATGGATGCCATGTTCTTTGGAAGCTTGTTTAGACCAAGTTAATGGCCTTGTAGGCTTCCTCCACGTGAACAGGAGTTCATTTTTTGAATAAGAATTATATGTCACAGGGGGACATCAGGATTTTAGAGATGCTTAGGTAGGGCATGGCCAAAAAAAGGTTGGGAGCCACTGGTGTAGAAAGGTAAATGGGAGTTTTTCCAAGCAGAAAGGCAAGCTTTGAAGCCAGTTTAGGCCAACAAAACAGCAATCCCCAAATATAAACATGTGAAAGCCCACAGAGTGATCAGGAGATCACACATGGGGAGTGAGGGAAAGGTGTCTGGAAAGAAAACTGTGCTGTAGGCTTGGGATAGGGGAGGCTGGCTTTGTGTGCATTCCCAAGGGTCTTTTCACATTGTTTTCTAAGAGAGTTGGAAAGGCATTTAATTTAAAAAGTCTTTAATTAGAGTGACAGGATCATATTTCTGTTTCTATTATCAGAAAGAGAGTTCTTACAGCAATGTGGAGATTAACTGGGAGGCTAAGATGAGTGACATTGGGGACCAGAACAATGAATGAAAAACAAGACAGAATAGACAGATTCAAGAGATGTTTAGGAGGTATAAATGGCAGCATGTAGGAAAAGGAGAGGAATAATTGAGGATGTTTTGATTTATTATGTAAAAATTCCAGGAAAATTTTAGTTGCTAAAAAGAAGTTTAAGATAATATTTCACTGACAAGAGTCAATGCTGAAGTGTAGTATTTAACTTCAAGCTACAAAGATTAATTGCAAGGTTGTTTTTTCCCTTTTCTTTTGGTCTTACAAATAATTATGCTTGTAATTTAGGTGCCTAAGTGCATACCTGATTGTGCTGAGCTTAGAGGATGACCTCCGAGTTTTATTACAGTTTGGCGGAGCTTGGCCATGTTTAGCAGCTGTGTGACTTGTGGGACATCTGCCGTCAGTTGGCAGCTCCGTGGAATAATGTCTGTAGGCTCATCTGTTGGGAAAGGTACACCATATCCAGCTGGAAATAAAGGCAAACATTCAATCCCCAAATGTAAGCTATTTCTGCCAAATGGACAGATCTTATAAATGAAACCAATTAAAGTAAATCATTTTAGAATATGATTTCGGATGCATTGTTCAACCTTACATCCTTGGCTTTCTCATCTATAAAATGAGCCTGATAATTTTATTGCTTATTTTCTAGGACTGTACAAGGATTAAACGAGAGAGTATGTAACATATGGAGTAGGTTCAGAGACTTGTGCAATAAGTAAGAGCATTCACTGGAAATAGCTTATATTTGTTTTTAATACTAGAATATACCTTGAGAGAAGTGCTACTTAGGTATACTTCATTGAAGGTTTCTGGGATTTCTCTGGCTTATTTATACGAGATCAGTAAGTACAATGACGTTACTGAATAAGCACAACAGCTATTTATGAACAAATTAAAATTTTCACTTTTTATTTTGAAATAATTTTAGATCTATAGAAAAGTTATCAAAATAGTACAGAGTTCCTATATGCCTTTACTCCCCTAATGTTAAGAAGAAAATAAAGAATAAATCTTATCTTTGAATATTTTCAAATGAAAAGTTATTATAATTAATATAGTATTTTTATTATAATTTGTATTCCTAATGAGATTTGATGTTGTTCATATATATTTATATGACTATGTAAATTTTAGTTTTAGTAAATTTTCTGATCATATTCTTAATCTATTTTACTATTAGAACATTTTTCTCATTAATTTGTATGACCTTTTATATGGCAAAGATATTAAGCCTTGTCATATGTAGCAAATAGGAATTAAATTGCTCTTAGTATTCAAAAAAGCAATTTTACTACATGTATCAAAAGCCTTTAAAATGTACATGCCATTTTACTCAGTAATTTCACTTTATGAATCTATCCTAAAGTAAAAAAAATAAAAGACTCGGACAAAGGTCTATGTCAATATATGTTTATAATTTCTGAAAAATAAACAGCTTGGATTTCCAGTAGAGTCACAAGAAACTGTATTTATGAAGATGGCTTAATGATATGGGAAAGACTCAAGATAAAAAGTTAAATGCCCTGGTGAGATGACTCAGTTGATTGGCATGTTATTCTGTATACTAAAAGGTTGCAGGTTCGATTCCTGGTCAGGGTACATACCAGAGTGAGCAATCAATGTTTCTCTCATATCCCCCCTTTTCTCTCTCCTTTCCCCTCTCTCTCAAATCAATAAAAACCTATCCTCAGGTGAAGATTTAAAAGAAGTTAAATGAAAATTATATATATAAAACTGTCTCAACTGTAGAAAATCAATAAAGTGTATAAATGGCAAAAGGACAAGGAAATATACCAACATGTAAAATAAGTTTTGGTGGTTAGCTTAGGTATAGTTTTTATTTTCTTCTTTATATAAATCTTAGAATATAGTGCAAAAATTTGTTTATAAATATGTGAATGTGAGTAGTAAGAAAAATTCAACCAATCATCCCTCAAAAACCATCCTATGTAAGTGTAAACAATAACCATGTTAATGCAGGCAATCTGAATCTTACAGGAACGTGGTTGACATGCAAATCAGATTTCATATTAAAAGGCTCAAATCCCCTCAGTGTCACCTTCTCTTTCTATATATCTACTCTCTCTTTGTACCCAGAACTGTTTCACTACTTATTGGATTATTATTTGAGAAAAACTCTGCAGTATAAAACCACCAATAAAAGGAGAGATAAAAAACCTATTGGTTTATTAATTTAATATAAAGGCTAATCATTAAGACCATTTAATTTAGCAACTACTGACCCTCAAACTTTCTTTGAGACTTTATAGAGAACACATGGAAAGGGGCTTTAGTCTCATTTTTGTGAAACCACACTATGCCCTGGTGGTTGGATGTTCTGATAGACCGAAGTGGAAGTTAACTCATCTCCCCACCACCCACCTCACCACTAACCACCCCCACCATGTTCAAGTCCTAGGTCATTTCATTTTTTAGCATTTCTAGCTTAATTTAAAAATAAGAATTCTTAAAAGAGCATAGATAATGCAATAAAAATGAAACAGTGCTATGCTGTGAATAAATAGAGGGCATGATCTGTCTGCATTCATTCATTTACTCATTCAACAAACACTTATTGAGCCTCTATTCTGTGTCAAACACTCTCATGCAGTGGCTGGGAATATAGTGATGACTCAGAGTGACTCTGTCCTGGCCTTCCTGAAGCTTACACCTAGCAGAGAATATGAAACTAATTATAGGTAAATAACTATTTAATTATAGTTCTGTCAAGTGCTCTGAAGGAAAAGTACAAGGTGTTATGAAAGAGGTAATGGGATATCTACCAGTATAGGGTGTCACTGAAAGTCTTGGATAAAGACACATTTAACCTGAGTCAAAGGATAAGTAGAAAATGGCCTGGTGAAATGGGATGGGAGTGGTCATTCAGATGAAGGGAACAGAGCCTTTGAAGACTGAAGGCAAAAGGACTCTGGTTCATTCTAGGAACTGAAAGAAAGACAATTCTGCCAAAGTGCTGCCAGCATGGAAGAGAATGGAGGGATAATCCCACTGTATATTTAGTGCTGCATCTGGTTCAAAGAGGATGCTCAATAAGTGGTCATGGACAAAAGCCCCTTAATAACAGCTGACCCAGATGAAACACAGCTGCCAAGTCCTCTTTGGTTGTTCTTTGCCCAGCTACATCTTGAAAAGCAGGACTCCATACACATTTTATTGGGATATCACAACTTTCTCCCTACATGGCAAATAACAAATCAAGCCGGCAATCAGATATTATGGGGCCAGGGCCTGTCTGCATTGTCCTTCTGGAATAGATTGTGTTTCCAGACTGCTTGATTAATGCCTGAAAAATGACATAGTTGAGTTTAAACTGCTTTTGTTAAAATACTTTTAGATTTTAACAAATCTGAAAGAACATAATGTTGGCTGAAATGGTCAGCTCAGAATGACAAAATGGTACATGAAAGGGAAGGCTATGAGAAAGCTGCCAGATTTGCTCATGGAGTATCCAAACACAACCAGATGGTGGTTTTTTTTTTTTTTTTTATGTCTTTGCTCCCAGTATAAGTCAATGTATCATTAGTAAAAGGCGAAAGATTTATGCGATCTGAAGAGAAACCAGAGTATCAATGTATCATTAGGATGTTTCAGTAACCTTGTAACCCTGTTTGCCATAAAGTCACCAGAAAATGAACCATTCTGTAGGTGTTTAATAACTTTGATGAGTATCTTAACTAGCTTTAAAAATTAAGTCATCAATTTTAATACATATGTAAGTACTTTATACATTAAAAACCATCTCACTTGTAAAATAGGGAGATTGAGAAATCTGTTTTGGTCATAGTTTCTCCTAATTCATATAGTTTAAATAAGGACTAATTTTATAGTAGTTCACTGGTCCCATATTCAATTATATTCATCTATTAATATGGGGATAGCCTGCAGTGTCTAGCACAGTGCCTTATTTATATAAAATCTCACCTCTCTGAAACACCAGGGAGAGAAAAGCAGAAAACACAAAAGTCTCTAACTGCCAAAATATTTGTGTTAGTTTGTTCAGCCTGTTATATCAGAATATGGTAGGCTGAGTGGCTTATAAGCAACAGAAATTAATTCCTCACATTCTGGAGGCTGAGAAGTCCAAGATCAAGGGACCAGCAGATTGGTGTCTGGGGAGTGTCCTATTCCTGATTCAGAGATGACCATCTTCTTGCTATACCTTCACATGGCAGACAGGGTGAGGGGAGATCTCTGGAGCCTCATTTATAAGGACACTAATCCTATTAAAGAGGGCTCCACCCTCATGACCTAATCACTGACAAAAGGCCCTACCTCCAAATACTGTCACTTTGGGGATTAAGTGTCAACATATGAATTTTAGGGGTTATAAACACTTAGTCTATGAAAATATTGACACAAAGTCAGTATAGTTTTTGTTTGTTCATTCATTCACTTGCGATATAACTGTTAGATTTTTCTCTAGGCCTGGCATGGATTCAAATCCCAGCCTTTATGAAGTCTACTGTATACTGGGGAAGATATTATGCATTATACTATAGGGGTTAACAGTAACAGGAGCAAGGGGTCCTGAGTTCACATTCTAGCTCCACCACCTATTAACTGTGTGGCTTTGGCAGAGTAGTTTACCTTGTTGTGTCCGACTCTCCTTATCTCTAAAACATGGATATAAAAATACTTACCTCATATGGTTATTGTGATGATTAAATGTGTTAATGTATATAAGGGGCTAAGAATAGTCCCTGTTTACATAAGTGTTTATTATTAACTAGAGGCCCGATGCATGAAATTTGTGTAAGGGGCTCAAGCCCTCGCAGCCCCTCGCAGCCTTGGTCAGCCCTCACAGCCCAGGCTTCGCCTGGAAGGTCGTCCAGACGGTTGTTCTGCTATTTGGTCTAATTAGCATATTAGCTCTATTATATAGGATAAGAGACAAATACTTATGTAAAATTTTTCATTACAATGTTGACAAAATCACCACATCTTAGTATGTGATAAAAGGTCTTAATATTTAAAGGGATAAATAAACCTGGATTATAACCAAAACTTAGCTATCCTGAGTGAATCATACCCTTAGAGTTTTTAAAGAACTAATTTATTGAGGAGAAATTCACATTCACATAAAATTAAGCATTTTAAAGTGAATGATTCAGTGACATTTAGCAAACTCACAATGGTGGGCAACCACCACCTCTATATACCTCCAAAACATTTCTATCATTCCAAAGTAAAATCCCACATCCACTAAGCAGCTACTGCCATGCCCTCGAGCCCTCAGTCCCTGACAACCACAAATCTGAATTCTATCTCTACAGATTTATCTACTCTGGACATTTGGTGTCTGCATGTATACTACATATCACATTTTGTTTATCCAATCATCGTTTAATAAACATTTGGGTTGTTTCCACATTCTGGCTATTATGAATAATGCTGCTATTAACATACATGTACATGTATCTGTTTACCCTTCTTTTTAGTATATACCGTGCAGTGGAATTGCAGGGTCATATGGTAATTTATGCTTATGTTTTTTAGGAACTACAGCAACTGTTTTCACAGCAAGTGAACCATTTTGTGTTCCCATTAGCAATGTGCAAGGGTTCCAGTTTCTCCATACCCTTGCCAACACTTATTTTCCATTAAAAATCACTATAGTCATCCCAGTGAGTGTAAAGAGGTGTCTCATTGTGGTTTTAATTTGCATTTCCTTAATGACTAATGATGCCAAGCATTTTTTCATGTGTTTGCCAGTCATTTATATATCGCCTTTGGAAAAATGTTTATTCAAGTCCTTTGACCATATTTTAATTGGGTTGTGTGTCTTTTTGTTGAATTATTAGAGTCAGTTACATATTCCAGATACCAGATTACATCAGAATATACATTCCCTGTATGTAGAACCAGAATATATATCCTATCTTGCAAATATTTTTCTCCCACTTTGTAGGCTTTTCAATTTGATAGCTTCCTTTGATGCACTAAAGTTTTTAACTTTTAAAGTCCAATTTATCTATTTAAAAATGTTTGTTGCTGTGCCTGTGGTATCAGTCATATTTAGGAATCCTTGGCCAAACTGAAGATCCTGAAGATTTAGCTCTATTTTTTTCCTATTAGTTCTTATACAGGGGGAGGGGAAGCAAAAGTAGATTTACAATTGTGAGTACATGAAACACAGAGTTTATTCTTGTATTATTCTTGATTAATTATTGTATTATTTGAATTACAACTGTAGACCTACTTTTGCTCACTCTCATATTTAGGTCACTGATCCATTTTGAATTAATTTTTACATGTGGTGTGAGGTAGGGGTCCAGCCTCATTCTTTTGCATGTGGTTGTTCAACTGCCCCAGACCCACTGTTGAAGACTGTTTTCTCCCCATTGAATGTTCTTGGCATCCTTACCAAAATCACATGTATGGGTTCATTTCTGGGCTCAATTCTATCCCATTGGTCTATATGTCTATCCTAATTGTATTATAATGTTTTGATTACTGTAACTCTCAGGTAAATTTTGAAATTTGAAAGTGTGAATGCTCCAACTTTGCTATTCTTTTTCAAGATTATTTTTGGCAATTTGAGTCCCTTTGAAGTTCTTTATGAATTTGAAGATCAGCTTTTCCATTTCTGCAAAAAAGGTGATTGAAATTTTGAGGGAGATTGTATTGAATTTTTAGATCCCTTTAGGTAATACTGACATTTTCACAAAATTGTCTTGCAATCCATGAACATGGAATGTCTTTCCATTTATATGGATTATCTTTACTTTATTTTAGCAATGTTTCACAGTTTTCAGTGAAGTTTTTCACCCCCTTGTTTAAACTTATTCCTCAATATTTAGTTATTTTGGATGCTGTTATAAATAGAACTGTTATCCTTAGAGTTTTTGAGATATGAAGTTCTATCATAAATATTTTATAATATTTAATTATAAAATTGATATTTTAATTGAATAATTGTGTCTGGATATACAGATATTCATGACCCATATTTGTGGGATCTATTATTGGCTGCTGGGCACCTCTGCAATGCTGAGATTTTATCCCCTTTCTTGTCCTACAGTAGTTTGTTAGGCAAGGGCATTTTGAGTTCAGTTCTCCTGTAGGAAGGAGTAGGAATGAAGCTATAAACTGATGAGATTGGGTCTGATGTGCACTCACCTGACCTGGAGATAGAGAGGTAGGAAAACACCCAACAATGTTAATTATTAAAAACAGTAAACCATTCTAGTTATTAAGAAAAGTAAACTGTGTACTGTTGGGGAAGGAAGAGTCAGTCAGAGGGTTGGCCTCGAGTTTCACCTGTGACCTCAACAACACAAGATGCCTCATAACTAATGGGCCTGGTTTTCCTCCCATGTGTAATTAAGACATTGGATTAGATGACCTCTAAGACTCTTCTCGGCTCATTGAGTCTGTTAATGCAAGACATCAGTGATTCTAGTTTTTTCTGTGGCCTTTGAAGGGATAATTTTCTTCACATTGCTTGACACTCAATAAAAGTTTATTGAATACAGACAGTAAATGAATAACTGAATGAACAAACAATTGGCCAACCCTACTTCATTAATTCATCAAACATTTATGACAGGTTACTGGTGTCAGGTCATGTGGAAGAGATAAAAATATGGAGACCCAACCCATTCCCTCAAGGGTCTCTCAGAATGAAATTATACTTTTAATCATTCTCTTCTTGCATCTCTAAACACAGAACACAAACTTCCCAGTACTGATACTTCAGAAAGAATATTGAATTGGGGAGTTAGGAGACCTGTAAAGTCATTATTGCATAGCATACATCTATGCTTAATGGACAATCACTTGCTCTTTCCTGACTTCTCTTTTCTCTCCTCTTTCTCTTATCTATCTACACATATTCTGTTTTGTTTTGTTTTTAAATGCAGAACAATGCAAGTTAGTCAATAATTCAGTCATGCAAATACCTAAAAATGCCACTCCATGCCCCTCAGGAACCATAAAAGTAATAAACTAAGTTAAATCAGCTGCTGTAATACTTGTCCAGCATAAGTCATTCCTCCGGGAAAGTGAAAAATTAGTTAATTGCTATTTTAAGGTTCCAGTAATTCACTTTCCATTATATTCACTATATAAACAGAACAACAAAGGATTAGGCAGCACTTTCAAGCTTGAGTTAGTTTAAAATGGTAGAAGTTTATGGGGGGAAAAATGGGACATATGTAATACTTTCAACAATAAATATTTTTTTAAATGGTAGAAGTTTAAATAAACCAAAGGAAAACACAGTACTGAGCTCAAACAAGCATTTAATACAATATTTACTTATTGAATCCCAGAATGGAATGCAAGAAACAAGTAAAAAATCTCCCTGTTGTAAAAGTCTCAACACTATGACTAACTAATCTGTCTCTGCAGAAGAAAAAGACTCTTCCTTCAGACAGAAAGACAAAGAGATATCCATTATTAATTGTAATATAGACATCATAAACACAGCTGGTCACCACATCCTGGCATTCTTATTTCATGACATCTCTTGTATCTTTCCTTTTTAAATTTCCTCTTCCTCCTATCCTCCCATGAGAGGCAGTACACTGTATAATTAGGAGCATAAACTCAAGTTCTACTGCCAATGTTCAAATCCTGCTTCTATTACTTCTATAGCTGTGTGACTTTGGGCACATTATCTGACTTCTCTATACCTTAGCTTCCCTATTGTAAAATGAGGGTAATAGTAACAACCGCCCCACACGGTTGTTGTGAGCATTTAATTAAGTCCAAATATATTACGCGCTTACAACAGCCACTGCTGCCACCACCACCACCACCACCACCACCAACAGCATCATCATCAACACTGTTATCACTTCTGCTCCCATGTGTAATTAAGACCTTGGATTAGATGACCTCTAAGACTCTTCTCTGCTCATTGAGTCTGTTAATGCAAGACATCAGTGATTCTAGTTTTTTCTGACCAGGGACACTCACTGTACCCCATACTATGTTATCCTTTGCCCTCTTTTATCTAATTGTCCTCAGAATGAACTTTTGTAGTATTAACTTTTCTAGTGTCTATAATTCCACAGTGAACTCTGAGGGCAGGAACTTTGCCCTTCATCTTTGTCACCCCAAATCTGTAGCCTAGTGATGCAACAATATATTACTTCATACCTCTCACCCCTGTCATGAACCCTACTGAACTCCCTGTTCTTCTGACACATTAGATCCACTCATGATGTCATATAACACATGCCCTTTGCTCCCCTCCACCTGGCTCCCAACCCACCCCAGGCTATCTCTTCTAAATCTTCTGGCATTTACTTCTATATCCTATATAATAAAAGGGTAATATGCAAATTGATCTTAACGGCAGAATGACCAGAACGACTGCTGGACCAATCACTATGAGGCGCACTGACCACCTCTTGATCCCTTTCCCCCCCGCAGGCAGGCTCCAATCACCTGATGGCCACCTGCGGTGGGGGCGGGGCTGGCCAGCGGGCGGGAACAGCCCACCTCTCAGTCCCTTCTCCCCCACTGTTAGGCACTGATCACCCGATGGCGATGGTGTATGGGGAACCAGGGATGGGTGGTGGCAGGGGGCGGGGCTGGCTGCAGGCAGCTGGGGAAGATGGCCCTGATCGCAGGCCAGGCCTAGGGACCATACCTGTGCATGAATTTCGTGTGCAGGGCCTCTATAAATAGTAGCCTTATACTAACATTTCTGCAGTTAACAATTTTAGATAATATCTCTGACTTCCTATTTTGGAAAAAAGATTTAGCACCCCACCTTCCTTTGCCACATCCTCCCAATATGATTTTTTCTTAATTTTGGGATGCTATTAGTGTTTTACATTATTAGGATTATGTAAAAAAGCTGTGCTAATACACACCTATTAGAATGAAAAAACCCAAAACACTGACAATACCAAATGCAGGCAAGGATATGGAGCAACAGAAATTCTCATTCAATGCTGCTGGGAATGCAAAATGGTACAGCCACTTTGGAAGACACTTTGGCAGTTTCTTATGGAACTAAACATACTCTTACCATACAAACCGGCAACTGTGTTATTCGGTAATTACCCAAATGAGTTGAAATTTTATGTCCACACAAAAATCTGCACAAGAATATTTATAGCAGCTTCATTCTTAGTTGCCAAAACTTGGAAGCAGGCAATATGTCCTTCAGTAAATGACTGGATAAATAAACTGTGGTGCATCCAGACAATGGGGGTGGTTATTATTCAGTGCTAAAATAAAACAAGCTATAAAGCCAAAAAAACAACAACAAACATGCAGGAATCTTAAATGCATATTACCAAGTGAAAGAAGTCGACCTGAAGGCTACATGATGCATGGTCCCAAATACGTGACATTCTGAAAAAGGCAGAACTATGGAGACAGTGAAAAGATCCATGGTTGCCGGACAGTAGCTGGGAGGCAGGGATGAACAGGAAGAACACAGAAGGCTTTCAGGGCAGTGAAAGTATTCTGAATGATATGATAGGGGTGCATACATGTAATCACTCACTTAAAGTTCTGATGTAAACTATGGGCTTCAGGTGATAATGATGTGTTAATGTATGCTCAACAACTGTAACAAAGACACCACTTTGGTATGGGTGGTCATAGTTCAGGTGATTGTGGATGTGTGGGCAAAAGGAGCATATTGAAACTCTCCGCACTTGCCATGCAATTTTGCTGTGAATCTAGAACTTCTCAAAAAAAAATAAAGCCTATTAAAGAAAAAGTTTAATAGACTGAGCCACACGACAGACTATGATTCCTTCTCTTTCACTGTATGGCGTTTTGTTTTCCTTGGAGTTGATCACTGCTTTGTCATCGAGTTTCTACATTCGTAACAGTAATCCTTCCCAGACCCCTCACTAGCACTGTAAAATCACAGCAGCATCAGTATTCCTCGATATTTTCAGTTGTGTGATTTTATTTTCCAGGTTCAAACACATCATATTCTATCAGATACATACTTTTCCTGGAGACTTTCCTTCTAAAACCTCAATTTTTCTGCTAAAATCTGGACTGACTATTCTCTGGATGTACTGCACATGTGTGTCATCCTTTGAATTCCTTTAACCATAACTACAGAAATTCCCTTTGCTTTTTTCCTGCATGAAATCCTCTGTTTCTTGGGTCTCATATATGCCTTTTTCTTAATTAACTTCTTAATTTTTCTGGAGAGTATCTTCCAGATCTTTTCTGAGAAGGCATATAAATAAATAAATTTTTGAAATCTTGCATATCTGCAAATATCTTTTTTCTGTACTCATTTAATTGATAAACTGAATGGGTACAGAATTCTAAGCTGAATATCATTTTTCTTTAGACAATTGAAGGTATAGTTCCAAGGTCTTCTATCATATAATGTTACTGTATGAAGTCAGATATCATACATCATTCTTATTCCTAATACTTTGTATGTAACGTAAATTTTAAACAATTCTAGAAGTTTAAAAGATATTCTCTTTTTACCTCCTGCTCTCAAATTACACAATGATAAGTCTTTTTTGTTTTAATGAGCTAAGTCAATTTGAGAACACCTGGCCTTCAATTTTGGGAAATCTTATATTTCATCTGTTCTGTTTCCTTTAGTCTCTCATCTTAGAATCTTATTGCTCTGATGGTCGACCTCTTGGACTAACTTCTAATATTTTAAACATTTCCATCTTATTTTTAGCCATTTGGGCTTCTTTTTTATTTTATATTTTTTGGTTCTATATCTCTAGAGGAGGACAATACAGTAAGAGTCTCATAATATCTGCTTCTGTCCAGTATTTACTTAAAATTTACCAAATATATATACCAAGAGATAAGACCAAGAGAAAAACAGGCAACAGAAACAGATCTACAGGAGAGCCAGATACTGAAATTATGAACCAGGGGCCTTTAAAATAATTTTGGTTAATATATTTAAGAAATTAGATGAGAACAGAGAAAATTTCAGCTGAGGAATGGAAACTATAAAAATAATCTAATAACATTCTAGACTCAAAAAACATAACTAAAATTAATAATGCTGAAGTATGATCCTGGCCAGTGTGGCGCAGTTGGTTGGGCATTGTCCCATGTGCCAAGGGATTGCCAGTTCGATTCCAGGTCAGGGCACATAGATATTTCCTCTCTCCCCCTTCATTCCTCTCACACTCTAAAAAAAATCAATACGAAAATAATAAGAAAAAATAGAACGCTGAAGTATATATCCATTTAGCTCCTCAAAAAATACCCAAAGAAACACACACACAGATCCCCCAAGAGAAATGTAGAATGATTACAGCAGCATTATTTGAAATAGCATAAAATGAATTAATTGTGCTATACTCCACAATGGAATACTATACAGCACTGAAAATCAGCAGCAACACAGATGAATCTCACGAACACAATGTTTTCAGAAAGGATGTATACATGAAAGAATATGTATTACATGATTCCATTTATATAAAGTTGAAATTAATCTTTGATGTGAGAAGTTATGATAGAGTTACCTCTGGGAGAAGAAGGAGGGTGATTATTGGGAGGGGAGAAGAGCAGGGCTTCTAGGATGCTTGTAGTGCTATATTTTTTAAATCTGAGTGGTAGTTTCAAAAATGTATTCACTTTGTGGTAATTCCTCAAGCTGAACACTTGACTTGTGAATATTTCTATATGCATATAAAAGTTATAATAAAAATATAATAAACTTGAATAAAATATTTATGGAAATAAAGCAGGAACAGATTATTCTCATTTTATAGATGCAGTATCTTTTCTTAACTCTGAGAAAAACATATACCTATTTTCTAACTTACCTATTTCTTCCTATTAGTTTTGGTGTTTGCCTACAATGATCCTAATCTACCTGTGTTCAAAAACTTACTGGTTTAGTTTCCCGACAATAAATCTCTGTTGCCTGGTTATTTGGAGATGCAGAGGAGACCTGGGGTCCTATAGCAACCTATGTAGAATTTTAACCAATCTCCATGTAGAATTCTAGGCACAACCTTTCCCCCCTGCCTTTGGCAGTATCAAGGATTGCCAATTCCTGAGCTCCTCTGAGGTTCTACGTTATGAATTTCTTTGGCAAACCTCTGTAAACCCCAAAGTGTCAGCTTTCTCTGCTCTTCTAAGTCAGTTGTCAGTGCTCAATCTCACAAGATTTATGAACATCTCTTTTCTGTTGTTACCTCCTATTCATCCTGGTGAGCTTATACCTATTTTATTCTTTTTAAAAAATATATTTTTTTATTGATTTCAGAGAGGAAGGGGGGGGAGGGAGAGAGAGAGAGAGAGAGAGAGAGAGAGAGAGAGAGAGAGAGAGAGAGAGAGATATCAATGATGAGAGAGACTCATTGATCACTGCCTCCTGCATACCCCCTACTGGGCCTCGAGCCCACAATCCAGGCATACGCCCTTGTCTGGACTTGAACTCAGGACCCTTTAGTCTGCAGTCTGATGCTCTATCCACTGAGTCAAACCGGTTAGGGACTTATTTTATTCTTATATTAATTTTAGTGGCCTGGAGGAAGGGTCAGTTAGATAAAAATATGTATTTAATCTGACAAGTTTTGATTCAATTTTTTCCTGACATTTATTTAAAAAAATACAGGGGGTGAGGGTGAGGGCAGGACTGGAGGTTGGGGGGGACATTGAGGGTATAAGGACACATTTGTAATACCTTAACCAATAAAGAAAAAAATATTAATCAAATTATGATTGACCTCTTATGATCTGATGTAGAATGTACATGTATTTCTATAAATTTTGAGGTTTCATATTAGGTGTGTGCTATTTTTTAAAAAATGAAACCTTTTACTTTTTCATATAGATTTTAAGTGGTGCATAAGATGAGTGGCCATACTTCTTGGCTGTGATTTCACTGGGGAGCTGCTGTCAATGCTGTGTTTTATTATCAAATAAAATTTATGGGCACAGTGTCCTGCTCCACAGAGTGAAAAAAAACAGGATTTCTCAGACACTCATTCGGATGGAGCCCAAGTCTACTAGTAAAGTCTACATATACACTTCTAAGAAGTCACCTTTGGCATCTTATGTGCAGCCCTGTTTCCTGGGTTTATAGAATAATTGATTTTGTTAAAAATAACCCCAGATGAAAATCAAGAGGAAGCATCAGTATTCTCTCAATATTTTCAGTTGTGTAAGACTAACTTAGGAGGAGAGTTTGTGCTGCTTTATGAATTCTAGATGGCTCAGTTACCTCTGGAGTATATTCATCAATCACAGAAAAATAATGAATGAATATATTTCCAGTCCCTCTAGAAATATTATGAGGAATAATTTAACCATCTTTCTATTTTGACATGATCATTAGAAAATTAATATGTTAATATAATTTCTTCCAAATGACTTTGAAAAATGTAAACACAGTTATAAGATAGTATAGTGGACACGTGTAGAGCATTTTGGATGTCCAATATCTTTTAAACCTTCCTAATTTGGTGGCTGCTACGTAAGTCCTCTCTCTCTAGTCAGGACTCAGACATTTGCTTTGCCAGCTCATTCTTGTGGGATGTGACCTCAGCTCTACAAACCAGATACAGCCATGTCAGTCTTTGTTCAGCAGAGAAACATGAAGAAGAAATCTGCTTTGGTGAGTGAGAGTGGCAGGGAAGAAGATAGCCAATTTTTAGGAGCAGTAGTAATAGGAATTTTAGAACCTAGAGCCCAGCATTATGGTGTGAATTATGTTCTTGCCCAGTGGCAGTAGCTATTGGGGTCATCCTTGGAACAGTCTTCTGGCAGGGGCTGGGTGTGTACTTGGCTGTAGTGTCTAAACCTGACTCTCTGGATCTCCTTGAGATTCTATGAACCAGGTAATTTTTTTAAAATAAATTCTTTTTCTTTTTCAGCTACCTAGAGAGAATTCTGTTGCTTACAACTAAAATCCATGACTAATTCAGATGGTAGGTACAACCTTAAATAAAAAAATATAACCACAAAAATAAAAAATATATCTTTGTAACATTCAGCTACAGTAAAAATAAACATGTGATCCAAAGTAAAGAATGCCATATGCTACAACATGGATGAACCATGAAAACTTATGCTAAGTGAAATAAACCAATTACAGAGAAACAGTTACTATATAATTCTACTTATATGACGTATCTAAAATAGTCAAAGTCATGGAATCAAAGAGTTACCAGGGTTGGGGGAAGGGGGAAGTTGGGAGTTATTAATCAATGGGCATAGAGTTTCAGGGGAGATGAATAAGCTCTACAGGTTTGCTGTACAACATTGCACCCACAGTCAACAATTACATACTGTATACTTAAAATTTATTAAAAGGATAGATCTCATGTTAAGTATTCTTTCCACAATAAAATAAAATTTAAAAACCGCTACCATGGACTTATACTCTCCAAAGACATGTGTAATGTTAAAAGCATATTGGAGAATTTAAAAATCTTGATAGCAATTTGAACATACCATCTTTATCAGCAGTGTCTTGAGGCTTGGATTTTAAAGTGAAGATCTTCCGCAGCTTACAGTTAGCTGAGACAATAATTCCATCCAATGACTGGAAAACTGCTCCCTTGAATATTTCACTGGTAAATGCCACCAAGTCAATGCATAGGTTGCACCACTAAAATAAAGGGGAAAAATAAGTACTTTCTATAATCATATAAATGAACAGGCCATCTTGGAAAAGCCCAGAGAGTTGAGGCAATTATCTGGATCAACCAGTCCCATACCAATTTTACCCTTTAGGTAAGTATATCTCTGTTTTGGCTTCAATTTTCTGAAGAACTGCCGTGATTTCTCCCAAGAAATGAACATAATCTAAAGTATCCACTGGTCCTCTGACTACAGATTGCCCATTGTGAGACAAGGCTTTGACAATTCTGGGAAAGAACTCTGGATTTGTAGGCAGGATGCCAGTGGGAAGCTAACTGCTGGTGCATTAGACCACTTAAATCTTGAAAATCAGGGATAAGGAGCCAATTGCTCCTTCAAGGGGACTAATTTGAGCCCAATTAGCCAGCCACTTACATTTGCTTAAAAAAAAAAAAGCATGGGTGAAATTAAAAGCTGGGTTTAAAATGTGGCCAGGGCTGTCTACTAATAACTAATTAAGCTATTGTATTGAAATAGGTTCTTTTAAAGAATTTGTAATTATGCCTGGTATATGCCAGTTTTTAAAGTGCTCTTGGTAGGGGCTAATTTTTGCCTATTAAACAATTAGATCTCTTAATACTTCATCAAATTAATTCTTTAAGTCAGTGGTTCTCAACCTTCCTAATGCCGCGACCCTTTAATACAGTTCCTCATGTTGTGGTGACCTCCAACCATAAAATTATTTTCGTTGCTACTTCATAACTGTAATTTTGCTACTGTTATGAATTATAATGTAAATATCTAATATGCAAAATGTATTTTCATGGTTACAAATTGAACATAAAGCATAGTGATTAATCACAAAAACAATATGTAATTATATATTCAATATGTGTTTTCCAATGGTCTTAGGTGACCCCTGTGAAAGGGTCGTTCGACCCCCAAAGGGGTCGCAACCCACAGTTGAGAACCGCTGCTTTAAGTGATCTGACTGAGTTAAATAAAAGGAGAAAATAATCATTTAGTAAGAAATTAAGACTGCAGAATAAAAGCAGGAAAAATAATTTTTGAAATTAAAACAAAAGCAGTATTTATAATTATGCTGCTTTTAAAATAGCAGCCTCTTCCATTATTTGTTCAGAAGCACAATTTACATAGGTTCATTTTATTAATCCATAAAATCAAAAGCTATATTCATTGATAAAGAAAATAAAATGTTATTTCTTAAGGCAAATTCTATTTAGGAATAATTTTAATATGGAGAGGTTGTTTCCAGAGTAGAAAAGTAGAAGAGATTGGAACAAATTATTGATTAAATAAATGAAAATGATTTTTTTTGTAAATATCTCAAAAAAAATTACGTTCTCAGGCCATGGGTATGCTCTGGTCTTTTTGGGGAAAGGGAGTCTGGAGTAATAATAGGTCGGAGGTAGGGCTGAGTGTGATGTAATAATGAGGATGGTGAGCTCTGGGGAGGTGTGGGAAATAATGTGGGATGGGCCAGTGAGGCCAGGTTCTGGAGGAGCTGGAAGATCAGGAAGAGAACCTTGGATTCCAGAGGGTAAAGTGTTATGACAAAAGCAAAATATGACAAAGAAGAATATTGGGAAGTTTGCACTAACGATTATGCAGAGCTGTTTTGCAGTGATACAGGGGTTATGGGGGAAGGCTGAGGTAGAGTGAAGGCAGACAGAGGCACAGAAAGACTAGTTTCTGTCAGTCACTTAAGCTTAAAGAGGAGGGTCTGCTTAAGAAGGTTAGCATAGAAGTGGAATGTAAGGGACAAATCCATAGGCATGCCACAGGTGAAACACCATGCCTTGGTAACATACAGGTTATAGGGATGAAGGTCTTCGGGTTTCCAAATATGCAGTAGTAATTATTAAAATTATTATTACATTAGCAATATTATCATTGTTGGTCCTTATTCCTAAAAGACTTAAATTAACATTATGCCCAATTCCAATCATTCATCTGGTCTGTCCCATCAGAAATTGCATTCATCCACCCTTTCCCACAGGTGCTAAACACTTATCAGGTGCTAGAGCAGTGATGGCGAACCTATGAGACGCATATCAGAGGTGACACACGAACTCATTTTTTTGGTTGATTTTTCTTTGTTAAATGGCATTTAAATATATAAAATAAATATCAAAAATATAAGTCTTTGTTTTACTATTGTTGCAAATATCAAAAATTTTCTATATGTGACACGGCACCAGAGTTAAGTTAGGGTTTTTCAAAATGCTGACACGCGGAGCTCAAAAGGTTCGCCATCACCGTGCTAGAGTCCCAGCGGTTCTCAACCTGTGGCTCGCGACCCCTTGGCACAACTCTTTAGGGGTCGAACTACCCTTTCAGGGGTCGCCTAAGACCATTGGAAAACACATATTGAATATATAATTACATATTGTTTTTGTGAATAATCACTATGCTTTAATTATGTTCAATTTGTAACAATGAAAATACATTCTGCATATCAGATATTTACATTATGATTCATAACAGTAGCAAAATTACAGTTATGAAGTAGCAACGAAAATAATTTTATGGTTGGGGGTCACCATAAACATGAACTGTATTAAAGGGTCGCAGCATTAGGAAGGTTGAGAACCACTAGACACTGAGCTTGGCTTCAGGGATACAGCAAGGAATAAGACAGTTCTTCCAGTCTGGGAAGGGGGGCAGATATTTGGAATCTATGATATACAGTTAGTACAGAGGGGGCTCAAGGTAGTAGGATGGAAAGGTTTAGAAAAGGCTTCTTTTAAAGAACATTTAAAAAATTATATCATGATATTATGTGCATATATAAACAAAAAAAGCACATATATGTATATATAATTTTGTACAAAAATTTTATACAAAATGAAGTACTGGTCATCTCTCCATTTCTCTTGTCATACTGTCAACTCTTAACTTTCTTCTCTCTGTATTTTTATATAACACATCCTGCTTCATCAATTTTAGGTATTATCTACTGACTTCCTATTGTGGTAGGTAAGACTTAACTCACACATACTACATCCCCCACTTTATCCTCCCTAGATAAGTATCTCATGCTTTCTTTTTTCCTCAAAATCCATTCTCCGTGTTTTCCTTGTGACTATGTAAATATTGTGTACAAATGAGCCAAGTGATGCTCTATGATTACCTTTTCTTACACACATCTTTATATTTTTAGAGTTAACAGTTGCTGTTTTAATTATCTGCTTTATTTTCTTTGAAGCTAAGTTTTCCTACATCTGGGAAACACTTGTAGATGACTTCTGAGTTTGGTGTGAACAGTGAGTTTCCAGACCCAGGGAGGTGTGCAAATATAGTGGGCATTTCCTCTCAGGGCCCTGCCCGTCTTCCTTGCTAAGATGAACTCTCCCATTGGCTGCACCAGAACACCCTGCATCAGACCCCAACAGTTCTGGTTGGGAACTGGTGTCCCCCTCCTTTGGAGCCTCAGAAAACCAGTCCCTTTACCAATACATACTTTCCTTATCCATCACAGTCAAGCTGCTTTTCCCTCTGCCTGGACTCATGGTTTGTGGAAAATACTCAACCAATAATGGTATGCATGTGTGTGTGTGTGTGTGTGTGTGTGTGTGTGTGTGTGTGTGTGATTTAATATATGAAGACATGCATGATTATACACATGCCTATCACACTTTCAAATTTTCATTTTATAATCATTTAACAAACTCCATAAATGTGTGGGAACTCATAATGTATTTAATGAATCCATCTATTAGAAGTACAGATTGAGGTAGTTCCTGAAAAACATGGGAATAACTTTCATAAATTTCCCTTGGCTAGAGGAAATGTAAATTGTATTTTTGGTTTAGCTGATATTTATAAAGGTTCTAATTTTCATAAGCTTCAACAAAGAACTCATTACTAATACAAATGCTGTGGTATATCTTCTGAAGTTTTGTAAAGAGCATAAACTTTCTACTAGCAACAGGTGCATTATATGAATTATAGTTGACCTTTATAAAATATTATTTTCATTATTTTTGGTGATATCATACATTCTTAAAACACCCGCTTTTGACTTTTTCTTGGTCTGTTATCACTTTGTTTTTATATGCAACTGTAGTCCAGTAGGGAAGAGCTCTTAATCTAAATATTCATAATCATGGGTCCTTAAGAAGCTTGCACCAGAAAGACAGCAATGTGATAGATGAAAGACAGTGCTGTTTATTTATTTATTTTTATTAATAAGTGAAGTTATGTTACTTACTTCCAGAATGTAATTTTGCATGAAATAATTGACTGGCAAAGTGTAAAAGAATGATTCAAAGCCTGAATTTCTGTTTTTTACTGACTCATATTTTGGCAATGTGGCTTTATTATACCAATAAAAGGATGACACATATTGTGAACACATACACACACACACACACACACACACCCCTCCTGTGTGATCCATCACCCTGGGCCTAGGAGAACACCCCGCAGGGGAAGGAGGTGGGCACTCACACACACATACACTCAAATGCATGCTCTTGGTTGTCCCAGCACTGCTTTGATTTCTCAAACCATTACTATACAAAAGCTCTGAAGATAACTGAATTCATTCTGCTAGGATAGAAAGAGCCTGAGTCCTAACAGGTCACAGCTCTAGCCATCATTGCCTTTCTAAAAGGAAGCAACAAACAAGAAACCACAATTTCATAATCTAGCTATCTGTTTTCATGCTCCTAAAATGATAATAAAGAACAGTTTTAAGATGTTTATTATGCCTTTCAAAATAAATTTTCACATGTTAGTTTTAACTTCTCAAAAGAAAATCTGCTTATAATGACTTTATTAATCTCTATCACCATCATATTGTGTTTATTAAATGGTGCAAGCAGAGATTGAAATAGTAATTTTATATCCACATGGAGAAGCAATTATCTATTACCACTGTATTAAAAACAATTTCCCCAGGAGAAGCAAGTCATGACAAGTCTTATATGAAGAGAGGGGAGCTGAGGAGGGGAGGTTGGGACTGCCAGCAGCAGCTCTTGGCTGAACCAAGGAAAGGCAAATTCCTGGTGGGAATATTGTCATTATACCTGTTCAGCAATTAATTCCTATTTTCTAACTCCCATCTGAATCAAATAAACTATCTCCTCCTGAAAGAGCAGCCCCATCTTTCTCTTGCTAATCCTCAACTCACCCTTTCACTGTGTCCTCTGAAATCCTTACTACTGAAAAGTACTTATGCCTCTGTATTGTTCTAAGGGTCCTACACACCTGACCTTAACTGACACCTGTCTTTTCTCTGAGACCTTACTTCCTCTTCAACACTAGAGCTAGTTTACTTATGAAGTCACGTGTGCTTCTCCAGCCCCATTTTGAGGCTGTGGGGCTGAGTGGCATTGGGAGAAGGTATGCTCTATGGCTCTTTGGAGTTTGCAGCACACATTGGTAGGTTCTTCTATCCTTTTAGCTTCATTAATCTTCCAACTACTCTCCAGTTACTCCTAGCCCTTCAGACACACCCTAGCCAGCATATATACTCATTCCTGAAAAATGCTGGGACCAGCAGGTAGTGTTGAATCACAAGGTTTTTGTTTGTTTGTTTTTTTGGCTCTCTTGCCCTTCTCTGGCTTTTCAGATCTCCGCAGGGAGGTGGACAATGGCCTGTGTTCCCTGGGAAGGTGGGCACCTCCTGTGTGATCCATTTGCCCTGCGCCTAGGAGAACACCCCGCAGGGGAATGCAGTGGGCAATAGGGCTCCAAATTGTGAAATCCTAGTGATGTCCCCCAGAGCCATATATCACTAATGCAGCCTCAATGTGCTGGGGTGGGGTGAACTTGGGGAACCCAGCCACCTCCTTTGTTGCTTTGCCCTCCCAGCAATAGCAACCTCAGACCTCCATGGAGTCCCCACCATGTGCCTCCACCTAACCTGGGATTAGTCGCAGAGGGCTCCCTTCTCTCAGAGAAAAAGTGTTTCTACAGTACCAGTTCTTAGATTTGCAGATAATGTGCTCTGCAACAGGACAGGAAGGGTGAGGGGAGGCGACCAGGCTCTGTGGCTTTGCTTATCTGTTTGGAATGCTGATTGTCAGACAACCATGGCTGCACCTTTGTGCTTAGTCCAGCCGTGGGCAAACTACGGCCCGCTGCCCGATGAGGCCCCTTTGAAATGAATAAAACTAAAAAAAAAAAGACCTTACCCTTTTATGTAATGATGTTTACTTTGAATTTATATTACTTCACACAAACACTCCATCCATGCTTTTGTTCCGGCCCTCCGGTCCAGTTTAAGAACCCATTGTGGCCCTCGAGTCAAAAAGTTTGCCCACCCCTGGCTTAGTCCCTGCTCAGGTCACTGGACTTAGCTACAGCTGATACTGTCCACTCCTGCAGGAATGCTCACTGTATCTCTCTGCTCCTCCCTGCTGAAGGGAGTGCTAGCCACAACCTAATTCCTCCCCTCTCCAGGCTGAGCCCCGCAGTGAGCTCCAGGCGGAAAGGCTGCATCTGTGGCTCATCTCAGCTTTTCTCCCTTCTTGCCTCCCCTGTTTGCTCTCACTTGCCCACCTTTAGATGTTTCAATGCACAGATCTCTCAGACATGTTTGTGCATTGAGCCAGGGAATGCTTTGTTGAATTATAGCTGTTCATATTGTTGAAACTTCCAAGGGAGATATAAAGGGGATCTATCATGATGCTATACCTGATGTTAGTCAGGATTTTAAAAAATTCTTTTATTTACTGATTTTATAGAAGGAGAGAGGGGGGGAAAAGAGAGAGAGACAGACAGAGAGAGAGAGAGAGAGAGAGAGAGAGAGAGAGAGAGAGAAAGAGAGAGAGAGAGAGATTTTTGTTCCATTCATTTATGCATTCATTGATAGAGCCTACAGCAGGGGTGGGCAAACTTTTTGACTCGAGGGCCACAATGGGTTCTTAAACTGGACCGGAGGGCTGGAACAAAAGCATGGATGGAGTGTTTGTGTGAACCAATATAAATTCAAAGTAAACATCATTACATAAAAGGGTATGGTCTTTTTTTTTTAGTTTTATTCATTTCAAACGGGCCGCATCCGGCCTGCGGGCCGTAGTTTGCCCACGGCTGGCCTAGAGTCTCTAGACTAAAGATTGAACCTGAAACCTTGGTGTATGGGAATGACACTTTAATCAACTTAACCAACTGAGTTACCCAGCCAGGGCAGGATTTTAAAAATGTACACCTAAATGACATTGTATCTAAATTAATCTAGCTCCTCCATTACCTTTTCATTTAATAACCCTTAATAAATTAAATACTGTTTTAAAAAATGTCCAAATCACTGGCTCTATGGAAAAAAATGATGTTTGAGGGGAATTTTTAAAAACATTATACTACACTTTCAGTTTGTAATAAAAGATATAAGATATTCCATCAGAACTGTAATTCAAGAAAGTGGAACTCCTAAAGAGCAGTTTTATCTATTTAAATGACAAACACTGGGTATTTGAGTGGTAAAGGTTACTAAAAGATTTTGGCATTGTAATCTATCATACCATTGTTATATCTTCTATGAATGATTCATTCCTAACGATATATCATACCTTGAACTTTCTATTCAAATGGAATTAAATTTACTGAACATGAATACTTACTTTGGTGGCAAGACATAGATGTTCATCAGATACTATCACTAACAAATTGAAATTATTTTAAAGAAGTAGTAAGATTGATTTCAGTGAGTCTTGACTAAGTGGCTACATCCATTGTTTAATCTGATGATCATTAATTTTTATAACTATTCTTCACATTGAAAACCAAAGCTAAAAGTATAAATTGTTGTAATTTAAATGGTAGAGTGAATCCTTCATAATTAAGAATAACATGAAAAAGAAAAATTTTTATTAGCAAGGTTGAACATTTAATAGTAACTGGAATAGTAAGTGGACTATAAATAAATATTTATATTGGTGTGGCTATAAGAATATTAACTTTATTTGCTGTCTCTGGCTATGTAAAGATTTTAGCTAAAGAACCCAGGCAAAGTGGCAATTATCCTCTAAATCAGGGTTACAAACTATATGCCTAGAGGGCCCAGGCATATAAATTAAATGAGTGAAGCAGGAAGGAGCTGATGTACCTGCATTTCTTAAAGCTCTGTTAAAAGTGTACAGTTGCCCTTCAGCTCCAGCTGACTGCTTGCTCTGCAAACTTAACATTGATAACTTCTGACTTATAAGTGTTAGCTAAAATGCTTTTAAAATTCTGCATTGCAAAGTTTACCATCAAAATATCTATAGTTCTGCACAGCTCACACTGGGGATGGAGCCCACAACCTGGGCATGTGCCCTGACCAGGAATCGAACCGTGACCTCCTGGTTCATAGGTCGACATTCAATCATTGAGCCACGCCGGCTGGGCAGGATTCCCTCATTTTTAATAGCCGAATAATATTCCATTGTGTGTGTGTGTGTGTGTGTGTGTGTGTGTGATATATATATATATATATATATATATATATATATATATATATAAATATATAGATAGATAGATAGATAGATATAGATATAGATATAGATATAGATATAGATATATCATCTTTATCCATTCATCTGTTGATGAACACTTAGTTTCCATATCTTGGCTATTGTAAATAATGCTGCTATGAACATGGGAATGTAAGTATCTTTTAAGTTAGTATTTTCCTTTCCTTTGTATACATTCCCAGAAGTGACACTGCTGGATCATATGGTAGTTCTATTTTTAATTTTCTTGAGGATTCTCCATAGTGGCTGTATCAGTTTACAATCCCACCAACAGTGTAAAAGAGTTCCCTTGTTTCTACATCCTCACTAGCATTTGCTCTCTTTTTGTCTTTTTGATGATAGCCATCCTAACAGGCTTGAGGTGATATCTCATTGTGGTTTTGAGTTACATTTCCCCAGTGACTAGTGACGTTGAGCACCTTTTCATACCTCTGTTGGCTTTTCATATGTCTTCTTTGAAAAATGTCTGTAAAGGCATTTTGGCTAATTTTACATTGGGTTATTTGTTTTACTTTTTGCTACTGAGGTATATGGGTTCTTTATATATTTTGGATATTAACTCCTTGTCAAATATATGTTTGAAAATATTTTTTCCTTTTCTATACATTGCCTTTTCACTTTGATTTGTTTCTTTGCTGTGCTTAAGCTTTTTAATTTGAGGTAGTTACATTTGTTTATTTTTTTATTTTGTTGCTTATGCTTTAGGTGTCATATTCAAAAAAATCACTGCCAAGCCCCATGTCAAGGGGCTTTTCTCCTATCTTTTCTTCTAGGAGTTTCATGTCTTATGTTTAAGTCTTTAACCTGTTTCAAGTTAATTTTTGTAAGCTGTGTAAGATAGGGGTCCAGTTTCATTCTTTTACATGTGAATTATCCAATTTCCCCAACACCATTTATTGAAGAGATTTCCTCTTCCCCTCCCCCTCCCCGAGTATTCTTGGTTTCCTTGTCAAATATTAGTTGACTTGTATGATGGGTTTATTTCTGGGCTCTCAATTATGTTCTTTGATCTATCTGTCTATTTTTATGTCAGTACCATACTGTCTTGATTACTATAGCTTTATAGTATAGCTTGCAACCAGGAAGTATGATGGCTTCCGCTTAGTTGTTCTTTCTTAAGATTGCTTTGACTATTCAGGGTTTTTTGTGATGCCATATAAATTTTAGGGTTGTTTTTCCTATTTCTTTTTTTTTTCTTTCTTTTTTTTTTTTTTACCGCACCCCACACCCCCTTCCCCTCAAGAATTGTCAGTTCACTCCCTTTCTATGCCCCTGATTCTATTCTATTCACCAATTTATTCTGTTCATCAGATTTTTTATTCACTTGATTTTTAGAGTCACTTGTTGATAGATATGTATTTGTTGTCACTTCATTGTTCATAATTTTTTTTTCAGTGCTATAAGTGAATTTTTATATTTTTTTATTTATTTTTTTAATTAAATCTTTATTGTTCAGATTATTACATTTGTTCCTCTTTTTTTTCCCCCCATAACTCCCCTCCTCCCAGTTCCCGCCCCACCCTCCGCCCTCACTCCCCACCCACTGTCCTCATCCATAGGTGCACGATTTTTGTCCAGTCTCTTCCCACATCTCCCACACCCCTTTCCCCCCCAAGAATAGTCAGTCCATTCCCTTTCTATGTCCCTGATTCTATTATAATCAACAGTTCATTCTGTTCATCAGATTATTTATTCACTTGATTCTTAGATTCACTTGTTGATAGATGCATATTTGTTGTTCATAATTTGTATCTTTACCTTTTTCTTCCTCTTCCTCTTCTTAAAGGATACCTTTCAGCATTTCATATAATCCTGGTTTGGTGGTGATGAACTCCTTTAGCTTTTCCTTATCTGTGAAGCTCTTTATCTGACCTTCAATTCTGAATGATAGCTTTGCTGGATAAAGTAATCTTGGTTGTAGGTTCTTGGTATTCATCACTTTGAATATTTCTTGCCACTCCCTTCTGGCCTGCAAAGTTTCTGTTGAGAAATCAGCTGACAGTCGTATGGGTATTCCCTTGTAGGTAACTGAGTTTCTTTCTCTTGCTGTTTTTAAGATTCTCTCTTTATCTTTTGCTCTTGGCATTTTAATTATGATGTGTCTTGGTGTGGTCCTCTTTGGATTCCTTTTGTTTGGGGTTCTCCGCGCTTCTTGGACCTGTAAGTCCATTTCTTTCACCAGGTGGGGGAAGTTTTCTGTCATTATTTCTTCAAATAGGTTTTCAATATCTTGCTCTCTCTCATCTTCTGGCACCCCTATAATTCTGATGTTGGTACGCTTGAAGCTGTCCCAGAGGCTCCTTACACTATCCTCGCATTTTTGGATTCTTTTTTCATTTTGCTTTTCCGGTTGGATGTTTTTTGCTTCCTCGCATTTCAAATCATTGACTTGATTCTTGCGCTCCTCTGGTCTGCTGTCGGGAGTCTGTATAATATTCGTTATTTCAGTCCGTGTATGCTTAATTTCTAGTTGGTTCCCCAATATAAGATCGAGGGTCTTATTAGTTTTCGTGTAGATCTCATTAAGTTTATCGGCAGCTTCTAAACAGTTCTTGAGAGACCTTAAAAGTGTGGTTCTGAACTCTATATCTTCCTTTGACAATTTTGTCCTGTTTCTTTGTCTCCGCATTTTGTTATGCTTCCTTGGTGCACCCCCTAGTGGTCTTTCTGTTTTTCCTATTTCTGTAAAAAAAATGCCACTGGAATCTTGATAGGGACTGCATTGGACCTATAGGTGGCTTTTTGGTAGTATGGACATTTTTAATTCTCACCTAAGGATATGCTTTCATTGACTTTAGAGAGAGAGGTTGGGAGGAGAGGGAAAGAAGAAAAACATCGTTGTGAGAGAAAAACATTAACAGGTTGCTTCCTGCACATGCCCTGACCAGAGCTGAGCATGGAACCTACAGCCTTGGTGTGTGCCCTGACCGGGAATCGAACCTTTCGTTGTATGGGATGATACTCTAACCCACTGAGCCACACCGGCCAGGGCCTGCTGTCTTTGTGTTTTGATGTCTTGTGGTATTGGTATACTTTAACTTCTATATTATGTTCTTTTGTGTGATTACTACAGGTTTTTCTTTTGTGGTTACCATGAGGCTTACATAAAACATCTTAAAATTATAGCACCCTTTTTAAAACTAATAACTTCAGTAGAATATCTAAGCTTTACACTTTTACTTCTCCTTCCCTTACATTTTAGGTTATTAATGTTATAATTTACATATTTTTATATTGTGTAACTAATAACAGATTATTTAGTGATGGTTGTTTTTACTACATTTGTGTTTGAACTTTAACTAGAGTTGTAAAGGAATTACACACCACCATTACCCTATACAGAATCCAACTCTGACTATGTATTTACCCTTACCAGTGAGTTTTATACTGCCTTCTTATGATTTTATGATGTTAATTGGTGTCCTTTATTTCCACTCAAAGAACTCCCTTTAGCATTTTTTGTAAGGTGGGTCTCATAGTAATGAATTCCCTCAGCTTTTGTTTGTTTAGAAAAGTCTTTATCCCACTTTCATTTTTGAAAGGCAGCTTTTCCGGGTAAAGTATTCTTAGTTGACAGTTTTCTTTTCTTTCAGTATTTTGAATATGTCATCACATTCTCTTCTGGCATGAAAAACTTCTGTTGAGAACTCTGTTGAGTCTTATGAGGGGTCTCTGGCATGTAACTTCTCTCTTTTCTCTTGCAGTTTTCAAAATTCTTTTGTTGACTTCTGACAATTTAATTAGGAAGTGTTTCTGTGAGGCTCTATTCAGGTTCAACCTATTTGTGATCCTCTGAGCCACGTGGAACTGGATGTTTATTTCTTGCACCAAATTTAGAAAGTTTTCAGGCATTATTGCTTTAATACATTGTCTCTGTCCTTTTATCTTTCTCTTCTCCTTCTGGAATTCCCATAACACAAATATTCTTTCACTGTGTCCCATAACTCTTATAGGCTTTCTTGACTCTTTTTCATTCTTTTCCTATTTACTCCTCAGACTGAATAATTTCAATTATCCTATCTGCCAGGTCACTGATCTTTTTCTTCTGCATGGTTCAATCAGCTTTTGAAGCTCTCCATTGAATGCTTCAGTTCAGTTACTGTATTTTTTCAGCTGTATGATTTCTGTTTGATGTTCTTTGAGGTTTCTATTTCTTTGTTGAAATTCTCATTTTGTTCATACATTGTTTTCTTAATTTCATTTAGTTTTCTGTCTATGTTATCTTGAAGTTCATTCACTACATGTCTTTAAGATGAATATTTTGAATTCTTTGAGAGTTCATAGATCGCTTTTATTTAGGATCAGTTATTAAAGCTTTATTAATTTCCTTTGTTGGTGTTATATTTACCCAATTTTTCATGAGCCTTGATTCCTTACATTTGTATCTATGCATTTAGGATAGGTGCTTAAAGTTGTCTTTAAAAAATGAATTTATTTAAGTCTACCCACCCCCCTGAAGTGAATAGATTTAAAGGAAATAATTAAGTACATATTAGAACAGGTAGTACACAAACATGGTAGTCATGAGAGGGGTATTAAAATGACTGAAGTTTGAGAGACTACTCAGTCATAACAGGCCCAAGTCTTTTAATCTATAATCTATTGCTTATCTATGCATACATTATATGCTGCTTTAGCTCTCAGAGGTTACATAACAGGCATAAAATCTTCCAACTATACCAGGCCGTTATAAGACTGATTTTTTCCTAGAAACTATTTTTTAAAAATATGGCAATAATGATCAGTCATTCTCTGCTCTCAAATATGTACTAATTTCCAGCCCCCAAATTGTTCCTTCTGCTTGGAATGACTGGCTTCCCATCTCTACCTGTTGAAACCCTACAATCCTTCAAAGTCCATGCTAAATGCAATCATGCAATCTCTTTCATGCAACCTTTCCTCATCCTGAAATCGGACGAATTTCTCTGCCTTTCACAGTATCAATAGCACCTTCCCTTTCTACTGTGCTTCCCATTACAGTTTTGGTGGTATTTATGATATTTAAATAATTATATTCTTCTACCTAGTAGATTTTAAGCATTTTCATGTGAGAAAAATAAAGAGTATGATTTTTATTCACCTTTACAAAACTATAGCACTTAACAAAGTGCCTTATACACAGACTAAGCACATAATTAATATTTGCTGAATTGAATTTAATATTTTAAGCAACGTTCATGTGACACTTACAATTTTGCGCTTGATCATGAAAAGTGGAATTTTTGCATGGAGAGGGGTTGAGGACAGTTCTTTATGAACCGTTGATAAGTACAATCTTCTTTTGATATTCCCTAAATCAGTAATTCTGAAAAAAGAAAGAGAAAAGAAGAGAGAAAGATTTCCATCAAGATAATAACCATGTCTTTGGATAATCATCAAAATGATATAATTTATCATATAGGCTCTTTCCAACAGGGAGATCAAACACAGAATTTAAGAATTGCCTTTTTTTCTCTCAAGAAGTAATAAAATTTCTTCCTTAAATTCAAAGTGCTCACAAGCTTGAATGTATAAATTCACTCAATATGCTAATTTATTTCAGTACTTTATACTAGATTTCCAGTCTTCCAGCCTATGAAAAGAATTCAATTTGTATGAACTGAATAACTGCTAGCCTTTAATAACCATGCTTGTTCCAGCCCCTTAAGTTTGTGTTATCTTGGGACATACTGTCACATACTAAATAAGAAAACATTATGGGTTTCTTTCCCTGAAAATGCACCTGTCATTTTATATAGGCTGTTAGTCTGCTTAGAGACAGACACAAAACACTGACTGTCGGTTTCACTTTCTAAGCACATATCTTCAAACCAGAATTATAATACACAAGTTTATTGCTCACTATTCAGGTCAACCTGCAGTGATACCACAGACACTGAATTTGAACATCTTTAATAGATTTAGAGAATAGCCATGATCACAAAGATTAGGTTTTCTTCAAATTGATAGGAGCTCATTTTTATGTTCTGCTTCCTTTAGGTCTCAGAGATAACACCGCAGGCTAAAATCTCCAAACCTGTCTCAGGCTGCTGTATAGTAGAATTGATGCTTCCTGAAAGGATATTTTTTATTGGAGTATAGTTAATTTCCCCCCTATTTTTAGCAACCTTGTCTACATATACCAACTGCTAATTTTCTACAATTAGCAATTCCCAAAGGAGAAAACATTTAATTTGAATATTTGTGTGTAACTAACTTTTTTTAAGTCAACATAGCCTTCTTTTCTACTTTTAAGTGAGTTTATTGGGGTG
Source organism: Myotis daubentonii (assembly GCF_963259705.1). Taxonomy (NCBI): domain Eukaryota; kingdom Metazoa; phylum Chordata; class Mammalia; order Chiroptera; family Vespertilionidae; genus Myotis; species Myotis daubentonii. Next base: position 13,823,249 of record NC_081853.1, on the reverse strand, counting down.
ACACTGGTTAACAAAATTACACAGGTTTCAGGTGCACAATTCCACAACACATTATGTACCACTCTATTTAGGTTCACCACACCAAGTCAAGTCTCCTTCCATCACCACTTATCCCCCCATACACTGGCCAACACCTTCCCCAACTCCCTTCCCCCTAGCAATTAACAAACTGTTGTCTGTGTCTATGACTTTCTATTTTTTGCTCAATCCCTCCACCCCCCGCAAGACTCCACCCTTCGGACAACTGTTAGCCTGCCTCTATCTATGAGTCTCTCTCTCTTTTGCTTGTTAGTTTTCATTTTGTTCATTAGATTCCACATATTAGTGAAATCATATACTTGTCTTTTTCTGACTGGCTTATTTCACTTAGCATAATGCCCTCTAGTTCTATCCATGCTGTCACAAAATAGAAGGTTTCCTTTTTTTTTTTAACAGCCTAGTAGTATTCCATTGTGTAAATGTACCATAGTGTTTTTTTTATCCACTTGGCTGTGTCCAAATCTTGGCTATTGTAAATAACATTGCAATGAAGATAGGGGTGCATATATTCTTTCGAATTAGTGTTTTGGGGTTCTTCAGATAAATTCCCAGAAGTGGAACAAGTATATCATAAGGCAGTTTTATTTTTAAATTTTTGAGGTAACTCCATATTCCTTTCCACAGTGGCTGCACCAATTTGCATTAACACCAACAGTGCACAAGGGTTCCCTTTAGTCCACATCCTCATTAACACTTATTTGTTGATTGATGATAGCCATCTGACAGGTGTGTAATGATACCTCATTGTGGTTTTAATTTGCAGTTCTCTGATGACTAGTGATGTTGAGAATCTTTTCATATGTCTATTGGCCATCTGTATGTCTTCTTTGGAGAAGTGTCTATTCAAGCTCTTTGTCCATGTTTAAAATTTGGTTTTTAGTGTTGATTTTGATAAGTTCTTTACAAATTTTAATATTAACCCTTATTAGATGTCTTGGTGAATATGTTCTCTCATTCAGTGGGTTATCTTTTCATTTTGTTAGTAGTTTCCTTTGGTGTACAAAAACTTTTTAGTTTGATGTAGTACCATTTATTAATTTTTATTTTGTTTCCCTTACCCAAGGAGGTATAGCAGAAAAAATATTGCTATGAGAAATGTCCGAGATTTTACTGCCTGTTTTCTTCTTGGATTTTTATGGTTTTAAGTTTAACATTAAGTTTTTAATAGATTTTGAGTTTATTCTTATAGATGATGTGAGTCAGTCTAGTTTCATTTTTTTTTTGCACAAATATGTATAATTTTCCCTACAACATTTATTGTATGTTTTTGACTCCTTGTCAAATATTAATTAACTATAAAGGTATACATTTATTTCTGGGCTCTCTATTCTGTTCCATTGATCTATATGTCTGTTTTTATGTCGGTAGCAAGCTGTTCTGAATACTATGGCCTTGTACTATAGCTTGATATCAGGTAGTGTGATTCCTCCAACTTTGTTCTTCTTTCTCAAGATTGCTTTGGCTATTTGGGGTCATTTGTGGTTCCATATAAATTTTTGAAATATTTGGTCTAGTTCTGTGAAACACACCATTGATTGGAATTGCACTGAATCTATAAATGCTTTGGGTAGTATGGATATTTTAATGATGTTAATTTTTCCTATTCATGAATATGGTATGTGCTTCCACTTATTTGTATCTTCTTCAATTTCTTTCTTTAGTGTTTTCTACTTTTTCAAATACAGGTCGCTTTCATCCTTGGTTAAATTTATTCCTAAAGTATTTTATTCTTTTAGAAGCAATTGTGAATGGGATTGTTTTCTTAGTTTCCCTTTCTAATTGTTCATTATTGATGTATAAAAATGCAACTGATTTCTGTATATTTATTTTTGTATCCTTCTATTTTACTGAATTGATTTATCACTTCTAGTAGTTTTCTGGTAGAATCTTTAGGGTCCTCTATATACAGTATCATGTCATCTACAAATAATAACAGTTTTACTTCCTTTCCAATTTGGATGCCTTTTATTTTTTTTTCCTGTCTGACTGCTGTGGCTAGGACTTCCAGTACTATGTTGAATAAAAGTGGTGAAAGTGGACACCCCTGGCTTGTTATTGATTTTAAGGAAAATGCTTGTAGTTTTTACCCGTTGAGTATAATGTTGGCTGTGGGTTTGTCATATATGGCTGTTATTACATTAAGGTATGTTTCCTCTATTCCCACTCTGCTGAGTTTTTATCATAATCGGGTGCTGGATTTTATCAGGGGCTTTTTCTGCATCTATTGATATGATCGTATGGTTTTTATACTTCCTTTTGTTTATGTGGTGGATCACATTTGTTATTTGTGAATAATGTAGCCATCTTGCATCCCTGAAATAAATCCCACTCGATCATGATGTATTGCGGGATCTAGTTTGCTAATATTTTGTTGAGAATTTTAGCATCTATGTTCATCAGGGAAATTGGCCTATAACAAAGCATTTTCTGTAGCTCTTTCTTTCCTCCCCTGCCCATGTTTCTAATCACATTATTTACTTCCTCTACGACACTCTACATATTTTTCTGTAGAAAACTATTACTGAACAATGGTAAGAATAAGTACAGTAAAAATTAGATGAGATAATTTCAGATTATGGCCATAAAGCTAAAAATTCTACCCTACCTGCACTATACAATGCCATAAAGTCATCTAAAGAAGCAATACACTATTTCAATCCACAGAGATAGGGTTTAAAATGTGAAACTACTACATAGTTTTACACTTAGATGTATATAAATAAAAGTAGTATAATATCTGCCCCAAAGCAATGTGCTCAAAGTGGGATGGATGTGCATATGGGGCCGAAGGGTGCTATACAACCATTCATTGCAGTGCAGGAAGAAACTACTAAAACTATCTTTCATCCCACCCCTTTAAAATGTTATTTCTGTGCACATTTCAGTACAGTAATATATTTATATAATTTGAAATAAATAAATGTGCCTATGTGGTTAGTGTGCACAAACATTTTAACAATAGAATACAGGGTCAAATATATTTGGAAAGCATTGTCAGAAGTAATTCTATCAGCTCTCTTCTATAAGAAGCTCTGATTATGGAATAGAAGAAAAGACTATATAGAGGTTCTGGAAAGAAAAAGGTGGAAAAGTTTGTTTGATGCATCAAACAAAAAGTTTAGTTGAATCAACCAAAAACTCATTTGAGACACAGTTTTATTAAAGGTTTGCTTTACTTGTAGGAATAAAATTATATAATTTTTATTTGAATTAGGTAAGGATCAAACTCCAAACAGAGAAACATTTGAGTATATACCATTTTCTCAATATATGAAACAATAAGAACATTCATTCATTCATTCATTCATCCATTCACAAGTTCAACAAATACCCATTGAACCAGGCAATAACCTGGGAATACAATGCAGAATAAAATAGTAAAAGGAAAGGCAAGGTCCCTATCCTCTTGGAGCTTCTATTCTAGTGGAAAAGGCAAGTGGGAAAGTATAAAGAGACAACATACATGCAAGTATCGTAGTGCAATGAAGAAAACATGTAAGAGACTAAGCTAGAAAAGATGAAGAAATAACCTGACAGGAAAGCCAGCAGGGGTAGCACCTAGAAGGCAAGGGAGGGACATGAAGTAGGAGTCAAGGCATGCAGGGTCTTTATGCCAAGGTAAGGGATTTTTAAATTTACTAGGAGCCCAGTGCACGAATTCATGCACTTTGAAAGGAACTGTGAGCCACGAGGCTGTAGTGGGCACAGGGGCGGGTCGTCGCCCATCCTCTGCACCCCAGCCTGGCCTCTCCCGTCGCGGCCATGGGTCCCATCTGCCAGCAGCCCCGCTCCCGCTGCTGCCACTCCCACGTGCTGATGGTGCCGGCCCCACTCACACCTGCTGACGGCGCGGAGCGATTGGGGCCAGCGCCAGCAGCAGGTGTGAGAGGGGCTGGCACCATCAGCAGGTGTGAGCGGCGGCTGCTGCCTCGATCTCCCCTCAGGAGCAGGGGGAGGTAGAGAAGCCCTCAGGGGCAATTGGGGCTGGCAGCTGCTGCTCACACATGCTGACAGGCTGAGCAACCGGGACTGGCGCCAAGCACTGGCAGTGGGTGCAAGTGGCAGCTCCGGCGCCAGCTGTGGGTGCAAGCGGGGCCATCACCAGCAGCGGGTGTGAGAGGAGGCTGCCAACCCCGATCGCCTCTCAGGAGCAGGGGGAGGTGGAGAAGTCCTGAGGGGTGATCGGGGCCAGCAGCCGCCACTTGCACCCACTGATGGCACCAAGGGACCGGGGTCAGTGCCGGCAGCGGGTGCAAGAGGCGACTCTGGCACCAGCAGCAGATCCAAGAGGGGCCAGTGCTGGCAGCAGGTGTGAGCGCCGGGCAGGACCACAGAGCAAAGAATTTTCAGTAACCAGCAGAGGCTCGCCCTGATGACAGCAACCGGTGCCCTGCCTTTGTCTGGCAGCCCCACTCACCTGTTCCACCATCCCATCGCAGCTGACGCCTGTCATGTTCTGTGCTCTGCCACCTGCTGCCGATGCCCGCCATGTTCCATGTGTGCCCCCTGGTGGTCGGCGCACGTCATAGCGACCGGTTGTTTGGTTGTTCCTCTGTTTGGTCTATTTGCATATTAGGATTATATATATATATATATATATATATATATATATATATATATATATATATGTATATGTATATGTATATGTATATGTATATGTATATGTATATATATGTATGTATATAGACTAGAGGCCTGGTGCACAAAATTCTTGCACAGTGGGGGGGTGCCTTAGCCTGGCCTGCACCCTCTCACTATCTGGGACCGCTGGCTCCTAACTGCTCACCTGCCTGCCTGCCTGCCTGATTGTCCCTAACCACTCAACTTCCTATCTGATCTCCTCTAACCACTCTACCTGCCTGCCTCATTGTCCCTAACCACTCACCTGCCTGCCTGATTGCCCCTAACCCCTCTGCCTGCCTACCTGATCACCCCTAACTACTCACCTGCCTGTCTGATTGCCCCTAAGCTCGCCTACCTGTCTAATCACCCATAACCACCTCTGCTTGCCTGCATGATTGCCCCTAACCACTCTGCCTGCCTGACCACCCCTAACCACTTTGCCTGCCTGCCTCATTGTCCCTAACTGCTCGCCTGCTTGCCTGCCTCATTGCCCCTAACTGCCTCTACCTCGGCCCCCGCAGCAGCAGCTTCATCTGGAATGACGTCCGGAAGGTCGTTCGGCTATCTGGTCTAATTAGCATATTACGCTTTTATTATTATAGACTGTTCACAATAGGAAGCTATTAGAGTCAACATTCTACCCAGTATGATAAATGGATATGACAAAAATAGTTATGTTCTCTTTTATTTCTTTATTGGGGTAAAATTTGTGTAATTGAAATGCATAGATTTTTGTGTAAAATCTTAAAAAAAAAATTTTTATTTAGCTTCATTCTTGAAAGTATTACAGGATGTCCCTGATTTTTCCCCATTTGGCCCCTCCCCTGGCCCCAGCCCCATTCCTGCACCACCCCAGGCCGTCACCACACTATTGTCTGTGTCCATGGATTATACATATCCTACCTAATAAAGATGGAATATGCAAATTGACCATCACACTGTCACAATGATGGTGGCGCCCATAACCACAAGATGGTGGTGCCCAGTACCCTCAGCCCCACTGGAGTCCCACAGTCCTTTTAGCCGAGGGCTGGCCCGAGGTGCAGGCAAGCCTTGGATGGCAGCTGCCCAGCCTACACCCGAAGCACAGGCAAGCCTCGAATGGCAGCTGCCCAGCCACCCAGGGCCGACCCGAGGTGCAGGCAAGCCTTGGATGGTGGCTGCCCAGCGACCCAGGGCCACCCGAGGCTCAGGTAACCAGGGCCGGCAGAGCTTGTGCTGCCGGCAGTGGCAGCAGCAGAGGTGTGATGGAGGCATCACCTTCCCCTGATGGCCAGGTCGCCTCCTGAGGGCTCCCAGACTGTGAGCAGGCCGGGCTGAGGGACCCCCACTCCAGTGCATGAATTTTCATGCACCGGGCCTCTAGTATGCATATAAATTCTTTGCTTAATCTCCTGTGTTTTGATAAATGTACTAGTATACGCACATGTAATTACCACTCCAGTCAAAATATAGAACATTTTCATCACCTTAGAAACTTGCTTCCTGTCCCCTTATTGTCAATCCTCACTCCTGATTTCTATCATCATGGGTAAGTTTTATCTGTTCTTCAACTTCTAATAAATATAATAGTAGACTATATTATTTTGTGACTAGCTTCTTATACTTATCACATTACTAGGTGCCCGGTGCACAAAATTCGTGCACTGGGTGTGTGTGTGTGGGGGAGGGCGGGGGGGAGTGTCCCTCAGCCCAGCCTGCCCCCTCTCACATACTGGGAGCCCTCAGGCATTGACCCCCATCAACCTCCAATCGCAGGATCGGCCCCTTGCCCAGGCCTGACGCCTCTGCCAGAGGTGTCAGGCTTGGACAGGGGACCCCTATCTCCCCCTGATCACTGGCTCTGGCCCCCACCCAGGCCTGAGGCCTCTGGCCCAGGAATCATGCCTGGGCAGGGGACCCCCATCTCCCTCTGATCGCTTGCTCCACCCCCCGCCCAAGCCTGATGCCTCTGACCCAGGCTTCAGGCCTGGGCAAGGGGACCATCATATCCCCCCAATCCCCGGCTCCGCCCCCCGCCCAGGCCTGATGCCTCGGCCAGAGGAGTTGACCCTCATCACCCTCCGATCACCAATCACCGGATCGGCCCCTTGACCAGGCCTGAGGCCTCCGGCAGAGGTGTCAGGCCTGGGCAGGGGACCCCCAGCTCCCCGCGGTTGCAGGCTCCGCCCCTGCCCAGGCCTAACACCTCTGGCCTAGGCGTCCGGCCCGGGCAGCGGGGACCCGCAGCTGCAGTGGCCCCGCGATCGTGGGCTTCGCTTTAGGCCCAGGCAAGGGACCCCTAGCTCCCGGGACTGCCAGCTTCGACCGTGCCCAGCTCCCATCGCTGGCTCAACCCCTACTTCCTGCTATCACTGGCCAGGGCGGCAAAGGCACCTGATCTCCAATCATGGCTGGGGGGCAGGGCAAAGGTGGCCCCAGGGCCGCCTTTGCCCTGCCCCCCAGCTCTTAGCTCCCCCCTGGGTTTCCGATCACTGTCAGTGGCAGGGGGCTTCTTCCTGCTTTCCCTTTCGCCTCCCTGCATTGTGCCTACATATGCAAATTAACCGCCATCTTGTTGGCAGTTAACTGCCAATCTTAGTTGGCAGTTAACTGCCAATCTTAGTTGGCAGTCAATTTGCATATAGCCCTGATTAGCCAATGAAAAGGGTATCGTCGTACGCCAATTACCATTTTTCTCTTTTATTAGATAGGATGTTTTTGAGATTCATCCATATTGTAGCATGTACCAATAGTTCTTTTTTAAAATTGCTGAGTCTTGTCTGCAATTCATTTATCTATTTTCCTATTGATGGACATTTGTTTCCAATACTGGTTTCTTATGAAAACCTGTAAGAACATGCTTGTAGAGTCTTCTTATGGATGTGTATTTTCATCCTTTTGATAATTAAGAATGGGCTTACTAGGTCATTGGGAAAGATACACATATAACTTTATAGACACAGTTCTCCAAAGTGGTTGTCGTGGTTATACATCCTCACCGACTCTTGTTGCTATCAGACTTTATGTTGACCAATTCTAGTGGGTATGAAATGCATATCATTGTGATTTTATTTTCATTTTTCTTATGAATAATGACATTGAACACTTTTACATGTATTTACTGGTATATTTTGTGAAGAATCTCTTAAGTTTTTTACTCAATTTTTATTGGGTTGTTCTCTTATCATAACTGTAAGAGTTCTTTATATATTTTGGATACACAGTCTTTGTCAATACATATGTATTATGAATATTTTCTTGCCTATTATATTGATAGTATGTATTTTTAATCTTTTATTTGGAAATAATGTCTGATTTAGGGAAAAGTATCAAGAATACTACAGAGAAACTTATTTATGCTTTATCTAGTTTTGCTTATTGCTTAATGATGTCTTTTGATTAGCAGATGTTTTTAATTTTCATGAAATCCAGTTTATTATTATTTATATAGTGATATGCCTTCTATGTCCTAAAATATCCTTGCCTAGCCAAAAGTTGCAAAAATACTTTCCTATGTTTCTTTCGAGATCTTTATAGTTTTCATATTTAGTCTATGTTCCACTGTTAATTAATTTGTGTACTGTGTGAGGTAGTTTTGGGTGTGGGTCTATTTCTTTCTGTATGCTTAACCAGTCATCACAGCACCATTGTTAGAGACTCCCCTTTCCTCATTGAAATGCACTGGTACTTTGTTGAAAATCAATTGACTATACATACATACTAGCATGTGTTGATCTATTTCTGGGCTGTATTGATCCATTTGTTTTACTTATCCATTTGTTCATTCTTATACCAATGTCACATTGTGTTGATTACTATAGATTTATAGTAAGTCTTAAATTAAAACTAGTTCAAAAAATCTCTTGCCAAAACCAGTTTGGCTCAGTGGATAGAGCGTCGGCCTGCGGACTGAAAGGTCCCAGGTTCGATTCCGGTCAAGGGCATGTACCTGGGTTGCGGCCACATCCCCAGCAGGAGATGTGCAGGAGGCAGCTGATCGATGTTTCTCTCTCATCGATGTTTCTGACTCTCTGTCCCTCTCCCTTCCTCTCTGTAAAAAATCAATAAAATATATTAAAAAAAAAAAATCTCTTCAACTTGTTCTGTTTTTTGTTGTTGTTTTTTTAAAAATATATCTTGATTTTTTACAGAGAGGAAGGGAGAGGGATAGAAAGTCAGAAACATCGATGAGAAAGAAACATTAATCAGCTGCCTCCTGCACACTCCCTACTGGGGATGTGCCCGCAAGCAAGGTACATGCCCTTGACCAAAATCGAACCTGGGACCCTTGAGTCCACAGGCTGATGCTCTATCCACTGAGCCAAACCGGTCAAGGCTTTTTTTTTTTTTTTTTTTTCCCCAAGGTTTGTTTGGCCCTCGCTTTTCCATATAGATTTTAAGGCACTATCATTTTCTATTAAAAAAAAAAAAAGGTGTTGAGAGTTTAACTTGGATTGTGCTGAACTTAGAGATCAATTTGGGAGGAACAATATTGAGTTTCCCAATCAATTTACATGATATATCTCTCCATTTGTTTAGTTCTTATTTAATTTCTTTCACAATGTTTTACAGTTTTCAATTTAGAAGTCTTATACATCTTTTGTTAAATTTATTCTAAGTATGTTGTTTTCTGACATGACGAAAAAGCATTTGAAAATACCAATTACCAGGCAAATGTTACTAATATACAGAAATACCATTGATTTTTAATATATAGACCTCATTTCATGTGTCCTTGCTTAATTCACTCCTGAGTACTAACAGTTGTTTTGCAGGTTCCTAAAGATTTTCTACATAAATAATCAAGTCTTCAGTGAATAAAGACTTTTACGTCTGCTTTTCCCAATCTTTATACCTTTTCTTTCTTTTTCTCACATTATTGCACTGGCTAGGACCTCCAACATATACTAAATAGAAGTGGTGAGAGTATAAAATCTTGCCTTGTTCCTGGTAATAGTGTTCAGTAAGTTTCTATTAAATATGATGTTAGATGAAAGTTTCCTTTATCAAATTGAAGATGTTCTCTTCTATTTCTAGTTTTCTTGTGTGTGTGTTGTTTTTTTTAAATCACGAAAGGGTGTGATATTTTGTCAAATGATTTTTCTGCCCTAATTGAGATGATACTATTGTTTTTCTCCTTTATTCTGTCCATATGATTTATTTTCATAAGTGAAACCAGCCTTGTATTTTTGACAGACGTTTCAATTGTGCTAGCATTTTTTTGAGGATGTTTATAGCAATGTTCATGGGGGACATTGGTCTGTAATTTTCTTGTAGTGTCTATGTCAGCTGAGACCTGAGGGTGGCTGAAGGCCAGACCCAGGGTGAGGGGACACCTGGGTGGGAGTCTGCAGCCCCTGCTCTCCAATCACTTGTTACTTCAGAGAAGTGCCATCCCATAGCTTCCCCCAGCGAGTGTGCAGCAGTTCCAAGAATCCAGACCTGAACCCAAGGGGTGCAAGGGGGGGACCTGGACATTTTGTACAATGCGTTCCCAGGACTTGGGCTTCTCTATGAGGATTTCAGGGCCAGAGCAGGGTCTGCAGGGCGTCTGAGTTGGGTGCAGTCACCTTGTCTGGGCCGGCGCTTCTTGGATGGGGATTGGCCACAGCCACTTGCCCTCAGAACCTGCATGTGCCCAGAGGAGGGCCCAGGGGAGAGTGACGTGCACCATTGATCATGGACTTTACAGTGTATGCTACCACCTGGAGTTTAGAAAAATGATGTTTTCACACCCCCGCCCCCCCAAAAGCTAGTTCCATAAAGTGATCTGGAAAGTGTCTACTCCTCCTTTATTGTTGGAAAATTTGTTTACAATGGTGCTAGTTATTCTTTAAATATTAACAGAATTCATTCAAGTCTGAAATTTTCTTTGCAGAAAGATTTTGGTTACACATTCAATTCTTTAATAGATTATAGGGCTATTCAAATTTCTAATTTTTGTTTCAGTTTTGGTGAACTGTGCTTTTCATTAAAACTGTTGAGTTTATTGCCATAAAGTTATTTATATTTTCTCCTTCATTATCTTTTTAACATCAATAGGATCTGTAGGGGTATCCTCTCTCATTCCTGACATTGATAATCTGTATCTTCTTTTTTTATTAATCATTCCTGATATGGTTTATCAAGTTGATCTTTTTAAAGAAACAACTTCTGGCTGTAAAACTTCTCTATTCTTTTTTTTTTAAGATTTAAAAAATTGATTTTGGAGGGAGGGAGGCAGGAAGGGTGAGAGAAAGAGAGAAACAGCAATATGAGAAAGTAACATTGATCTGTTGTCTCCTGCACATGCCCTGACTGGGAATCGAACTCATAACCCCCTTTTTTTTTTCTTTTGGTGTATGATACTCCAACTGAGCCACCTGGGGCCAGAGCAAAATTTCTCCATTCTTTGTTTTCAATTTTATTGATTCTTATTTTATTTTTATTATTTCTTTCCTTCCACTTATTTTGGTTTAATTCATTCCCCACCCTCTCCACCAGCTTCTTAGGATGAAAAGTTAGATCATTAATTTTAAACATTTCTCTTAAAACTATAAGGTCTTCCCTTAGCATTATGTTACCTGCATCCCACAAATTCTAATATGTTATTTTTTTTCAGTTTGCAATATTTTTTCATTTCCCATATGATTTCTTCTTTGGATCTTGTGATATTTAGAAGTGTGATGTATAATTTCCAAAGAGTATAGTCTTTTCTATATATTGCATTGCTATTGATTTTTAATTTAATTCCATTGTGGTCAGAGAACATACTTTGTAAAGTTTCCTCTTTAAAAAAAAACAATGTAACAAGACACCGTATGACTCAGTATATGACTGGTAAGTGGTTTATATGCACTTGAATTTCTTTAATGCTAATATTTTAAAACTCTAAAACATTAAAGTCTATTTTCCCTTAAATCTATTTAATACTGATCTATCATCTATTGACCTTTAGCACAATCTATCATGTTTCTGGGCAATTTAGCACCTGTATCACAATTTCCTTTTATGACATCAGTCTGGATAATTTAAATATCCACATGGAGAATAAAACTTAATCTAAATCTAACCTATTCCATCTACGAACAGTCTCACTTTGTAGCCCATCATTACTAGGAATTGCTCGACTTTATGGTCTCCTATGTAACTTTTCCTCCTGATCCATTAATTCATTCAACTAACATTCAGTCAATGCCTTAGTAGCGCAATATAAGGTATTAAAGATATAAAAGTAGCTAAAACATGAAAATCATTATCCAGTATGATTTCCACTAGAGGGAAGAATCACCATTCTTTAGCTGTTTTTAGCATATTTTATAGACATTATCTTAAGTCTCAGAACAATCCTCACTGCAGGTAGTATGCTTCTTCTCTATTTTGCACATGGGGAAACTGCACTTTCAGGGCATGGCTCCCTTGAAAATGTCACATAAACTACAAATGTAACAGCTCCCTTAGGTATTGCTCTCTTAGGTACAGGCATACCTCAGAGATATTGCAAGTTCAGCTCTAGACCACTGTCGTACAGTAAATATTTTGATAAAACAAGTCACAAAAATTTTTTGGTTTCTAGTACATATATAAGGTATGGTTACATAATACTGTAGTCTAGTGAGCACAACAGCATTATGTCTAAAAAATGTTCATATCTTACTTAAAAAGTACTTTATTACTGAAAAATGCTAACTATCATCTAAGCCTTCAGAGAGTTGTAATCTTTTTGCTGGTGGTGGTGGTGGTGGTGGTGGGGGCGGGTCTTGCCTCCAACTTGTTAAAAAAAAAGGAATTATCTGTGAAGCCCAATGAACTGAAGTGCAATAAAACGAGGAATGCCTGCATTGCTCAGAAGTCATCTGTTAAATCTGGGCCAAAGTATATTCAGAAAGGACGGAGAGCCGCAGTGGCAGTCCTGGATCTCGTTCTGCTTTACGTGTGCTTCATTACTGGCTGAGATCTCGGATTCTTGTGAGTCTGACAATCCAACCCTTTGAGCTACTTCCTGTTCCTGGTTATGTTGTGCAGCCTCTTTAGGAAGCAAATCCTTGAAAGCAGAGTCCGAGAAAAGGACATAAGTATGAGGAGCTTGTTGGAGGGGGGGATTCCATGAAGCAGAAATGAGGTAGTAGGGAGAATGAGACAACAAAAGAAGAAAAGCTAAGATTAAGGACACACTGTCGATGACACTACTGTAGGTCTCTATCCCACCAGGATGTCTGGAGACGTTTGCAGACACCTCTCAGAATTGTCCACCTTAAGAGTGGGAGAGGGGAGTATATTCCTACTGACTCCCAATGCCTAGTGGTTAAGGGCTACCCCTGGGGGCCTTAACATCCCAGTATTCTTGGTGGCACTATGGGACGCTTTCCAAGCAAGCTTACACCACTCTGTCCAATGAATCTACAACTGATATCAGAGGACGACCCAGAGGACATGACATGGAACAGTGGAATGAGCTGCCACAATAACAATACCATCATACCCACTGCTATTTAAACATATTCCATCCTTTTGTATTTTTGTGCCTTTGCTTCTGCATTTCTCTTAGAGACCCCCTTCTGTCATTATGCCTACTGAAATTATATTCATCCATCACAGTTTGGGTTGAAATGCTACCTCCTCCTTGAAAACAACTCAGATTTACAAACTGAAAATAATAACATTCTGTTCTGACTTACCACAGCATGTTTTTGACCTCTAATATTGATTTGTTTCATTTCCCCTTGGTGTTCTAGGTCAGTAACTACAATACACTTTATGGGTCATAATCTGATGCAAATATGCAAATCTTTTCCTTTGTTCTCATGGGTGAATAACATGCAGTCCCATAAAGTTCAGTTTTACCACTTGCTAGCAACATTCTGATCGAGTTTAAAAGGGTTACTAGAATTTGGTATTTCAAAGTCCATTTTAGAGTTTAAAAGTTTCTCATTCTAAATTTCACAAAAAAGTATGCACTGTCCTGAAAGATTTAGCAATCTTGTAAAGTTCCTGGTTTGCACATGCACAGGTCCAAGAGAGGTGACATTTCTGCAATTTGCAGGAAGAACTTATTACAAATTTATCATCAGTTTTGTCATATTCAGTTGACTGTAGTTTTCAAGTACTGCTATTTTTTGTGTGTGAGGTAAACTATTAATATGACATTATCAACAAGTGTGGAAATATGCTATGATGGTTAAGAGCAATAATTTTGAAGCCAGATTTTCTGGGTTCAAATTCTGGCTTGACCATTGCTTAGCTGTGTGACACTGGGCTGACTTAATCTTTTGTGACTTATTTTCTATCACATAAGTGTATGTGGATTGTTTAGTGAACTGTGTGTTTTTGGCCTTTAATTTGCTAATAACTAAAATTTGAGTGGCTCGTAAATGACTCATAATCCTCTATCAGGATCCCAACCTCCATACTGAAGTGTGAATGGGTGGGGTTGCAGGCTGACATCTTTCCTCCTGATGCAGTGAGTCTTGGTCAACATGAATGGGCATCATTGCAAGCTGTTGTCTGCAATCTGTCTCTTCTAGCTTGTAAGCTTCCTGAGCGCTGAGACCACATGCTGGTTATCACAAGACTCTCACAGTTAGAGCTTTGTAGTTAATTGGGAAATATCTGCTGAACTGCCCTTATCGAAGCCCTACTGGAGTGATACATTTGATCATCTATTTATTGAACACCTACTTGGTGCCAAACATGAAAGGGGAGATACTGGGATATCACAACAAATAAAGCAAATCCCTGCCCTCATGAAGGACATAATGTGGGAAAATAGATATAAGCAAGTAAGTACACATGTAATATGTCAGCCCTCAATAATGCCTATGAAAAAACAACATCACAAAGTACAGTACGGTGATAGAGAGAGGTGGGGTGGGAAGTTTTTTTTTTTTAGAAAATGTAGTTAGAAAAGGCCTCCAGAGAAGGTGACATTTGAGCAAAGGGTTGAATGAAGTGAAGGTTGGAACCATGCAGTTATCTGGAGGAAGAGGATTCCAGGCAGAATACTCCTGAGGACTGTGTGAAAACTCAAAAGAAAGATCTGTTCCTCTCTATATTGGATCTTTTAATATAATTCAACAAATATTAAGAAAGATGGACCCCCTGAGCTGTAAGGCTCACAATGAGTGTGTGGCATGTCTCTGCCCTCACGGAGGCCAGGTTTGGTGTGCACAAAACAGTTCTCAGTTAAATCTCACCATTATGGCTCTGATCACTGGATGAATTTCTAAATTCATCCAACTTAGGACAGAGGTATCAGGACTAAGCCACTCATATGGTGATGAGGATTTATTCTACTGTCTTTGCAAAAATAAATATGCAAACCTTCCCTTCCTCATAATTAGGAAGAGTTGGTTTTGGAGGGAAAATAAAATCGTATGCTAAGCTTAAATGGTTCTAAAAGCAAGCTGAATTGCTACTTTTAAAAAAATTAAAATTAGTCATTCATGAGAGAGAATATATATGCATATGTGTGACTACTTAAAAGCTTCATTATGTATATATGCTTTTTTGGGGGACAATTTAGCTGCTGGAAGGAAGGCTGCTTGTATTATAGGCTTGATTTTCACCATCTAAAATCTCCCGTGATCTAACAAAGCAGAAAAGACAAGCAACACTGGAAAAGTTTCTCCTGCACTTAAAGATACTTAAAAAACAACAACATATAGTTCATACATTTTTATATCTCTAAGTGAGCATTTATAACTAAGGGTCAGCAATGTGATAGAAAAAGTAATAAGACCATATTGAGAAAAAATGGGGTAGTCACCAGGAAAATCAACCTCATTTATTATAATATTCTAGTGATCAGCAGGTGTATAATTCTCACAGCTATGGTCATTAACAACATTCACTCCAAACTTAACATCTACATTTGCAAACCATTTGAAAGTAAAATTACTTTTCAATTCAATTTTCAATTCACTTTTATATCTTCATCTTTGATTGACAATTTTTCACAATGGCAACCTCACTGAGTATTTGAGTAAATGGTGACAACCACCCAAGAGTACAGATAACCTCATTTGTTCAGATTACCTATTTACTTTCCTTCTGTATGTACAATCATTTACAACCATTTGTGAATGTTCATTTCAGATTAGAATGAACTTGCAAAACTGATGTCAGACTTCTAATGATTTGATTCATTAACTAGAATCATTTGTTCCTAAAGCCAAAATGGTATTTATTTTTCTTATCATAACTTAAAAAAAACACACACACAAATTTGAATGCACATTTTCAGTGATGCTACCAAATAACTGGCAGTACAATTACAAGGAAGAGTGAATTTACAAAGTAGTATATTTAAATATATGCAATGATGTTTAGGTGTAGAGCTACTATGGCTGTGTACTAAAATTTAAAATCATATATATATAGCCCTAGCTGGTTTGGCTCGGTTGATAGAGCATCAGCTTGAGGGCTGAAGGGTCCCAGGTTCTATCCCAGTCAAGGGCATGTACCTTGGTTGCAGGCACATCCCCAGTGGAGGGTGTGCAGGAGGCAGCTGATTGATGTTTCTCTCTCATGGATGTTTCTAACTCTCTCTCTCCCTCCCTCTCTGTAAAAAAAATCAATAAAATATATTTTTAAAAAATCATATATATAAAAGAGGTTCCATGCATAAGGTCTCCCTTCCACATTCTTATGCTTCACCATCACCAACTAAAATTTTATTCCTTTAGTTTTTCCTGGATCCCTTTGGCTGAAGTTTAAATTCATTTAATATTCTTTTATTCTTACTAAAGAATATTAGTAATTCTGAACCTAAGATGCTTTCAGATACTTATTAAAACACAATGTAGTCCTTTTAAAAATATTTAACATTCATTACAATGCATATTTCATAAATGCTTTTTTAAATTAATACTTGGTGCTTTGGCATCTTCCCTGAATACCATCTGATTCCCTTTCTAAAAACAGCTTTAACGAGGTATAATTGACATTCCATAAATACCATTTTAGTGTACACTTGAATATTTAAGGAGATATGCAAAAATCACCAACTTTCAGTTGATGAACATTCCATTCCCAACAACCACCCCCTCTCTCCCCCCCTCAAATCCCTCATGGTTGCAGTCAATCATACGCTTACCCCAACCCCAAGCTATCACTAATCTGGTTTTGGGTTCTAAATATTTTCCTTTTCTGGATATAAATGGAATAAAAATACAAAGTGTTTTGCATCTGACTTCTTTCACTTAGCATAATGTTTTTGGGATTCATCCATACTGCAGCACATATTACTTTTTACTACGGGACAGTATTCCAGTACATGGCTAGGCCTCGTTTTGTTTATCCATTTTACCAGTTGAGCTGTAAATTGTCTTTAGGTTCGGCCAATCTAAATAATGGGACTAAGAACACTCATGCTCAGCTGTGTGTGTGGACGAACTGTTTTCATGTTTCTTAGGTATATACCCAGGAAGACAGACATTATGGTGAGTATGAGGTAGTATCTCATTGTGGCTTCGATTTGCATTTTGCAAATGACAAATTATGTTGAGATTATCATTAAGCCATTTGTCCATCTTCTTTTATGATATTCTTATTTAAATCTTTTACCAAGTTTTGAATTGTGTGATACATTTTCTTATTAATGAACAGGAAGAATTCATTTTATATTCCGGATACAAGAACTTTATCATATATATTATTTATAAATATTTTCACAAGTCTGTGACTTATCTTCATTTACTTAATGGTGTCTTTTGACATGAAAAACCTTTTAATTTTCATGAAGTCCAATTTATCCTTTTCGTTGTCTTATCTACAAATGTGTTGCCTATCCCACTAGAGTCATAAAGATTTATTTCTATTTTTTTCTAGAAGTTTTATACTTTTAACTTACTTTTAGATCTACATTCAACTTTGAGCTAATTTTTGTATATGGTGTGAGGTAAGGCGTAAATGATTAAGGTGTAAATGATTATCTTTGCATGTGGATATCCAAATGTCCCATCAGAACTGTTTCTTGAAAAGACTATTCTTTTACCCATTAAATTGTCTTAGCATTTTTGTAAAATATCAACTAACCATAAGTGTAAGGTTTAATTTCTCAACTCTGCATGCTCCTTCATTGATCTACCTTCCTCATTCCAGTACCATACTACTTATCATTGCAGCTTTGTAGTAAATCTTGAAATCAGTAAGTTTAAGTCCTCTCCCTTTTATTCTTCTTTTAGAAACTGTTTTACTATACCTGTGAATTTCCATATAAATTTTAAAATTAGTTCATCAATTTCTACAAAAAAACTACCACCCACTGGTGAATTTTTAGAACTGGGGGAAAATGCCAATTTAACATCGAATCTTCCAATAGAATGGCTCTCCATTTGCTTTATAATTTTCAGTATATAAATCTTGCATTGTTTTTGTTAGTTATTCCTAAGCATTTTATTCTTTTTGATGTTATCATGAATAAATAGAAGTGTTTCTTTACCTTCAATTTCAGATTCCTCTTTGCTAGTATATAAAGATGTAATTGATTTTGTATATTGGCATAGTCTTACACTACTAAGCATAATAGCTGTTTTTATAGATGCTTTCTGTCAAGTTGAGGAAATCCCCTTCTCCCATGTTGTGAAGTTATTTTTATCACCAACTCAATATGAATCAAAGATTTAGATGTAAGAGCTAAAATTTAAAATCTCTTTAAAAACATAGGTAAAAATCTTCATGCCCTTGGGTTAGGTAATGGTTTCTTAGCAACAAAAGAAAAATCAGATAAACTGGACTTCATAAAAATTTAAAACTTTTGTCCATCAAAGGATACTCTCAATTCAACAATAAAAAGAAATCATCCAATTATAAATGGGCAAAGAATTTGAATAGACATTTCGCCAAAGAAAATATTTAAATGGACAATAAGCTAATGAAAAGATGCCCAACATTATTAGCCAATAGGGAAATGCAAATCAAAACCGTAAATTACCACATCATACCAACTAGCTCTAGAATGGGTATGATAAAAAAGACTAATAATACGTGTTGCTGAGGATGATATTGTCGGTGGGAATATAAATTTGTACAGCCATTTTGAAAGTTTTGTAGTCCCTCAAAAGTTAAATTCCATATGACCCAGCAATTTCACTCTTAAGTATACACCCAAGAGGATTGAAAACACATCCACACAAAAATTTGCACATGAATGTTTAAAGCAGCATTGTTAATAATAGTTAAAAAAGTGAAAACAATCCAAATGCCCATCAACAAAATATGAATAAAAAATCCATACAATGAATTATTATTCATGCACAAAAACAATAAATCACAGATACATGTTACAACATGAATAAACACTGAAAACATGACCTTGAGTGAATGATTGGTGTCCTCATAAAAAGAGGAAAAATTAGAGATAGGGAGAGGATGCCATGTGGCAATAGACACAGAAATTGGAGTGGTGCATCTATAAGCTAAGAAATGTCATGGACGACTGCTGGTGACTGCCAGAAGCTAGGAGAGAGAGGCATGGTACAGATTCTTGTTTGGTGCTTTTAAAAGAAAACCCTGCTGACACCCTGGTTTGGGATTTTTAGCTTCCAGACAGTGAGATAATAAATTTCTGTTGTGGAAGCCATCTAGTTTGTGGCAATTTGTCATGGCAGCCGTAAGAAACAAATGCAGTAATATTTACATCTTTATTATTAAAAGGTTACAGGAACTAGAGTCAACCTTCTGGAGTCTCAATTTCTTCACCTATAAATTGGGGACAATAACATCTATTCATTCATTGTGCTGAGAAAATGATCATGAAAATACTTTAGAAACTGTGAAGTGCTTTATAAATATAGGGTATTACTCTTCCAGAAGTATGCTTTTAATGGATTTGTTATCTCTATTTAATTGGGTTTTCTCTTTCTTCAGGATCATCTGTTTTCAAGCAACACCTGCCTCTCTCAGTTTGAGTATAAACTGCTTACTTTAAAAGATAACAATCTCTAACATAGAATGAAGAATTCAAATTAAGGAACTCTCATACCTAACATACTCTCCTAACCATCTCCCCTCCCCTCCAAATGACACTTTCCCATAAACTGCCAATGAATTACCAGGCACTGTACCCTTTGTTTATACACAGAGTTAGAGCATTGCTTTTTCCAGTTAATTGACTATTCCGTTCAACTGAATAACACCATCATAAATTATCACTTTCTGAAGACCATAATAAATTAGATGTGCCAAAAAAAGTACATTTCTAAAAAATCAGTTAAAATGCTCAAGTATCAATATAAAATACTACTGATTATTGGAGTTTCCCAATTACTAAAAGTCTGAAAACTTTTTTAAAAATTTGCTGTAAGTCGCCTGTCAGTGAAAATCTGACAGTAACCAACACTGGGGAAATCCATCAGATGTCCTTGAACACCTCCAACATGCACTCTCTAGATTTTCTCGCCCCCCTCACCTCTGCTCACCTAAATGTATCACTATAGCTGTAGACAGTTCTGACTCCTTATTATTTTATATTCTACTTTTACATGAAAACCTCACATATCTTTAATTGCAGAAGATTTCACAAGTACATAAAGATACACTTACACAGATAAGATATTCATTATAACATTAATAGAAAAACCAAGAAACAGGAAAACTGAGAGGTCCATCAGAAGGGTCTACTAGAGATAAGTATCCTATGCTATAAACATGCAATGATACATATGGCAGCTATTCAAAAGAAGGAGGCAGATTAATATGTAGTTATATGGGAAGATTTCCAAGATGGATAAAACAGAAAGCCCCACTGTCACCACACCAAACAAATTTTCAAACAGTATGAATAGTATAATTCTATTTTTGGGGAAAAAGGATTGTAATATCATATACACATACACACTCCTACACACCCAATCTCTGTAGGGATTCACAAACTATTAAAAGCAGTTACCTTTGGAAAATGACTCCAAATTTTCTTCTTATGTGCATGGATTGCTTTTATTATGTAATATAATTTATAAATAGAAGCATTTAAGCCTATAAGTACAAAGAAGTGATTAGTGGTTAACCATTTGAAATATTCTACACAAACAACAATACACAAAAAAGAATGTTTAAAAAATTATTTTCTTCAGGGAACCTCAAAAAAGACATTATGCGACATTTTCCAGTGCCTCAAGGGAACTATAGCTAGGGTCATTCTGCTAGGCCGAGAGTCATGTGGCGAATCAATAGACTATCCTTCGAGGTAAGAGCACCACAATTTACTTATAGTGGCTTATAGAGTGCTAAGTTCAATGGAAGTGGACATTTTGCCAATAACATTCTAATGGATGCTACAGACGACAGTTCAATGCTATGACACACAATCTGGAAGGCCATATGATAAAATCTATAAGTCTCTGGAGTCAGAGGATGATCCTTTGTAGAGGACCCAAAGAACACTAAGAAATGTGTCGCTGCAGGTCCTGATGATCGCTCTGAAGTAAACAGCAAATGGATTCGGTTATTATGGATTGCATTACTGGTAACACATTGGTGCCATTTTCATACATTCTTTAATTTTTTTAAAATTCTGGTAAATGAAGGTGAAAGTAGAAAGCTTTCCTTCAATTGAATTAGGCTGGAAGCTTATCAATGTAAACACATTTCCCAATTAAGTTAGACAATATGCAGAATTCACCACCTGAGCATAATCCTGTTGGTTAGAAATAAGAGCTTGAGATGAGGAGGCAAATTAACTCATTTAGTTCTATAGTCAATTCACAAGTTTCCAGCACAAGGCTAAAGTGGCCACGTGAGCTGTATTTGTGCCAATTGTCAAAGCCGAAATAAGGCAGTGTTCCTAGAAGGCACAGAATTATTGCTCTTTAAAAATATATCAAGCTTATATTATGGGGAGAAGTATAATACTTAGCATTTTCACATTTGATTTCTGAAGCACTCATTATTTTCATTTTCTCTACAGCTGGATTTATATATTATTAAAACAATATTTTGGGAAGAATTAAAATGTGCCTTCAAATAGCTCCAAAGACTTTTTTCTACTGTTTTTAAACGGTTTTCTACTGTTTTCCTGCCTTCTCTTTTCTACTGTTTTTAAACATTCTTTTCTTAGGGGATTATTTGCATTCCCAACTCTGATTTTAAATATTATCTTTAAATGTTGACAGTTCAATCTACTTACTTGAACCTTTTCCTGGATATAGCAGATATTTTCTATGAAACCCATCAAGGCAAGAGCCCTAAGTCCCAATCATCACCCTTTCCCAGTGGCTCAAACCAGAAATCTAAGAGTCACTCTTAATTCATATGCCCTCTTTTCACTTTCACGTTGAATTCACTCATTTATCCATCTCTATGCTACCAGGCTGGCCCAAGCATCACCTTTCTTACCTGCCCAGCCTTCCAGCTGGTCTCACTGCTCCCATTCTTTACTCCTCCCTTCCCCCAGTCAATATCCTCAAGAGCAGCCAGAGTGAACATCTTAAATGGGGATCATATTTCAGTGACTTCAAGCTGCTTCAAGATGATCATCTAAATTCCTAGCTTACCAGGTCTCTAAATTACCCTGCCTCACTCACCAGGCTTTCTAGTCATGGATGTCCAAGGAAACAGAATTCACTCCACATGCTACAAATGTAAAGACTGTCATGAATAACTCCTTATGGAGGTGCAGGGGTTGAGGAAATGAACAAAGGAAATAACAAAAATAACGAAAGTGGGCAGCTATTACCATTCCTAGGTTTACAGGGGGAGGACTGGAGCCAGAGCAACTACTAGTAGATATTCATAGGAGGGACTATTGGCAGAAAGAAAGGGAAGGAATACACTGGCTTCTCTCTTCCTGCCCTCTGATCTGCTGGCACTTCCCATTGGCTGGGAAGCTTTTAGGTCAAAGGAGCCTGAGAAGGTAGTGCACAGACCAGGAGTGGTGGAAGAGGGGTTAATCAGCACACACAACACTCTCCTTCATGTCACCGTACCTCTTCCTTCCTGCTCTCAGTTTCACACTTGGTGCGTTCTTGTAACAGGAATTTGCACAGGCCTTTTCTTTCTGTGGGTGTCCTCTTCACTCTTCAAATGGCTAGTTATTCATCTTCCTTAATTTAAATATCCTTATCTAGGAGTAGGTATCTCCTTGATTAATCCTTTCCCTGTTTCCTTTAGAATACTCACCAAAGTTTAAGTATTTTATTTACTTGATTTTTTTTTTTCTGTCCTCTCCTCTAGAATGAAGACAGGGGCAATATTTCCAACAGATTGCTGCTACACAGGAAGTGTTCAGTAAATATTAACTGAATGAATGTTGGACAAATATATAGCACAATCATGAAGACTGTGCCTAGACACAATATATTCACAGAAATATTTGCATGAATTCTGAACAGAATTAGCATTTAAGAAAACCCTATATGGCATGTTTTAGGTTAAAATAAAGTCTTCATGTAAAGTAAAAAATCATATTGGTAGATGTTCCATTCCTTGTTTACTTAAAAGGAGAATGTCTATTATCGCACCAATGGTCTAAAATGGAATAATTGAATCATTTAAAAGCAAGGTTTATGCTCATTTCTCTTACTGCTGTTTCTATAGCAATAGCATAAATTCACCCATTTTTTCTGTGATGCTGTTAGTACTAAAATATTAATCATTTCAACATATTTTTTCTTTTAATGGAAGAAAGGGAACAAAGGAACATGCAGTAGCTTTGAATATAGGGACATTTGACTGCAGATAACATTTCTTATATGTGGTAAGATGACAACTGCGAAGCACCATCTAGAGTGGTGACAACCCTTCCACACGACTGTAGATTTAAAAATCCAGGCACTTCTCTAGCCTCCTCTGAGAGGAGCATCAGATGAATCAAGATTTCAGAGGATGGCAAAGACCCACTTATTTTGTAGTGGGTCCTTCTTCTGCAAAAAGCAACTGTTGGCTTCATATATACACCATGCTATTTTTTAGAGGAACTGCATTTATCATGGGCAATCTCCACCTAAGATTAATTCAACAAGATGCACCTCATCATCTAAGCAGTTAACAGAGATTAAAAGTAATTTTGAGTGTTGGCAGGAGAGGGGAAGCCAGGAAACACTCTAATTCTAGAAGGAGGTAAAAGTAGGCAAGGAAACAGAGCTCATCCAGGAAAAGCTGAGGGTCTAAAAAGTGGATGAGAAAGAATGTGGCCATGAGCAGGCCCAATGGCAGCATTGCCCTGTGAGGGAGCAAGAACAGCAGCAGCAGAGAGCTGTCATGTAATTAGGACCATTACTTTAGTCACCAGAGCAACTGGAGTGACCACAGGCCACGGGTGTGGCCGACTTGGCTTGAAATCCTGGTTCTAACACTTCTTGTCTGTGAAACCTGAGCAAGTCATTTGTCAGGACAATAGTTTCTTCATCGATAAAATGTGGCTAATACCTAACCTGCAAGGCTCTTGTGAAAACAGAAGGCTAGCCTCTTTATTATTTCTATTTGCAACCAAACCCTTGCTGTCCTTTATTTGACACTTAAATTGGACCAAAATACCTAACAATTCTTCTTAGTTAGAAACTCGCATGTGGGTGTATGAAGGCTGAGGGTCAGAATTAAAGGAGGTACAACAATTGAAGAAAATGTTTTTCATAAGAAACAGCAATCATTAAACACAGAGTAACTTCTGAAAGAAAATACCAGCCATCCTAGCAAACACTGGGTAAGCCCCGACAGAGGCCAAGAAACCATGTGCTCATAGTTTGTATTTCTACTGGCCTTGTGGGTATCCTGTGTCACCAACGGCACTTCCTGAAAACAAACATTGAGGGCTTACATGGTAATGTGGCAGGGCTAAGGTATAAAATTGTGGGCATAGGTTAGTCCTTATAGCTTCTTGTCTGATATTTGGGTGGTAAAGGCAAAAAAGGGATGTGGGATGAAAAGTGGCAGCAGATCTGAACACCAGAGAAGACAGTGTGAAACCAGCTCCACTTGGCAAGGAGGAGCTGCCCCGTGCTGTGCTTCACCTTGTTGTTTCTCCCCACTCTGCCATGGAGCCAAGGCCAGAAATCCGCATAAGAGAAGGTGGATGCAAAGAGAGGAGAGTGACCTGTCACCAAAAGCAATTTTGCCCAGGGAAACCCCAGCCCCCTCTTCTAGGAACTGAGGGAGGAAAGGCATGGGTGCTCCTTTCCTAGAGTAAGTGGAACCCAAGAGGAAAGGGTCTGGAGATGTCTACACAGCTAACTCTTTGTTCTGGGGTACATCAGGGAGATACCACCTCCCCCCACAAAAAAACCATGCGGCAGCTTCATCAGCATCCTCACCTCCCCCACTCCCCTGCATTCCCATATCCTCTTGCCCCTGACCTTCATACTTCCCATCTTCTTTCTAAGCTTAAGCAGCCAATGGCTTTACCCTGTTTCTATTTTCTCAGGCTGCAAATCTCAATTAAGGCAATCTAATTGTCTCACAGTTGATAACTCTCTAAATGTAGAAGTGTGAAGAAAAGTCTTACTTTGTTAAAGCAATATGGGGGACTTGGGACTTCCTAACACTTCTAATGCAGGTGGCCCAAAGACCACATTTTGAGAAACATGGCTAACTTCACTGGGAAATCACCCTTCTGGCTTTTAGTTCTCTTTAATCCCTTCCTCTTCTTGGCTAAATTCAGAAATAGCCACTCTAATCCCAGGCCCTAGAGTATTCTTGGTATATTCTTCAAGCCCAACTTTAATGAGGGTTCTGTTATCTCAGTGGTTGTAGCTGAAGCTATGAT
Source organism: Myotis daubentonii (assembly GCF_963259705.1). Classification (NCBI taxonomy): domain Eukaryota; kingdom Metazoa; phylum Chordata; class Mammalia; order Chiroptera; family Vespertilionidae; genus Myotis; species Myotis daubentonii. The sequence goes on along the minus strand of NC_081853.1, from coordinate 13,797,928 downwards.
TCACCAGAAACTTTAACCTCAGGGCTATGGTTCTAGAGCAGCCGTGGGCTAACTACGGCCCGCGGGCCGGATCTGGCCTGTTCGGCTGTTCTATCAGGCCCGCGGAGCCGAAAGAGCGGAGATTTCTCTTGCTCTCCCCTCCGCTCCTTCACCAGCAGCAGTGTTAAAATGGCAACGTCGGGAAACACGGCCGCAGCTCCTTCTTCTGAGTCCAGTTTAAGAACCCATTGTGGCCCTCGAGTCAAAAAGTTTGCCCACCCCTGTTCTAGAAGTTACCTTCAACAAGGTCCAGCATGACCAAAGGCCTTTTTGGAGCCAGAGACAGGACCAGATGATATGATCAGTCAAATAAGGAGAATTACAAAACCTGCAATTCACGTGGAGGAGGAGCATTGTGGGAGTTAAGAGAGCAGGCTTTGCAGTCAAACTGCCAGGACACGTCATGGTTCTTCCACTTATTAGCTTCAGGTAGTATCTTGGGCAACTTAGGGCTCCCTCTTTTCAACCTAGGAATACAAGTAGGCTCTCTACATTGTAGAATTGCTCTGAGGATAAAAGGTGATAATGTATGTAAAGTGTTTGGCATCGTCTAAATAGGCCATCTATGTGCTTTATGTTATTCACTAGAGTTTGTTCATTCATTATCCAGGATTTTGAGGTTATAACAAAGTATTTATCCAAATGCTAGAGCAAATCAAAACTCCTGAGAAATGAGCCAACCTATTAATAACCTTTGCAGAAAAGGAAAGCATGAAATTCAGATTCTGAACTTCGATAACAGAATGTCAACTCTACTTCCAGTCTGGTGTCTACAGTATATTGATCCCACCTTAAGCAGCAGCACTGAATTTCAGCACTTTAGGCACTTGTCAGAAAATTCAACTAGAACTGACTGAATCTAGCACTTGCCAAAGGCTTGTTGAGATGTCTGGTATTCTGAACCATATTATATTTCCTCCCTAGAGAAATCATGAAGCTGAGATGTAATGTTTTGTCCTCAGTTTTTTTTTTTTCTTTCTTTATGGAGAATCAATTTAAGAAAAATCCATTTGAAAAAAAACTTTGTCTTTCACAAAAGTCATATCCTGGACGGCAAATAGGTTTCATCTTAAGTTCTGACAGCAAATGACTGGGAGTGATCATTTGGAGTGTGCTATTAAGAAATACGACCCATTAACTTTGTCTGCCGTGAGCATCAGCAAGGACGTTGTTAGGACTACAGGGCAATATAATCCTTAAGGGCCATTTGTAAGCTCCCTCCCCCCCCCCCAGGAGGACAAGGACCAGGAAAAAGTTGCTGGACACCAGGAATCAGGCCATAGAAGGAATTGAAACTATCCTAAAGACACCTGGTCGTGCACATCTGCATTCCATCTACATTCCAAACCCACCAACTCAGACCACAGACCCACTGATGACAAGAGCTTCCCGCTAGTGACTGCATATAAGGATGAAACTCCAGCTCCTGGGGGCTGCCATCACTGACCCAATGTCCCCTTGGCTTAGTGCTGTGCAGCCCTTCCCTTTGAATATACCATCTCCCATCCCCTCTACTTCAATAAATTCCAGTTTTCTTTATCCACTGTCTGAGATGGCTATTTAGCCTGCCGGCGCACCACCATGTTAATCTTTCAGACATGTGGTTCTTTTGTGATATACTTACCCATGCCACCATTACCATAGCTGAAAGCATGGTACATTACTAGTATACAACAGGCTGTGCCTTACTTAAGGACTTGCTACATGTAAACATTCCTTCTTAACTTCAATGCCACAGGACTCTCACCACTGAGCCTTTGTATTTACGGTTAATCCCTTGGTCAAGTTGCCCTCCTTCCACAATCAAGTAGCCCTCAGAACTTGAAGATAAGGTTACCCTAACAGCTACTAAAATCAATTCACAAAGGATGAGATTAGAAGACAGGATGTTTCTCAAATCAAGGTAAGGTAATCTAGTGGAAGCTAAATAATATGAATAAAACTTAACCCCGATTAATGGTATTAAGAATATATAGATGAAAGACGTTTCAAACAGAAAAAGGAAAGCCAGAGGGAGGAAAAACATTTGAAGAAAACTGTTCTGACCATGGGCCATTAGGCTAATGATGGTATTTCAGATAGCTCACAAGGACAAGTCACTGCAGTTTGTTTAAAGAATCTTGACTAGAACCATTTTAGTAACATTAACTTGTTAAGTGGCCAGCTGTGGAACGGCGCAGCAACTGGGTGGGTTTATGGGCCAGTCTGGTACTTCCATTAAAATAGCTACACCTGCCACATGGAAACTGTTCGCAACTTTCCTGTGCCAGTCATAAATCTGGGCAATCCCACCTTGCTTGTCATTTTATTTTCTATAGATTACTTGAATCAGAAGGAATGTGGGCGCACTAAACTGTTTTCAATTTAACAAAGAAATTTTTTTTTTTAAAAAAAGTAAAACAATATTCAATTTAGACAATAGTTTTAGAACTTATGGCTCAGTTTTAAATCTTTTCTATTTGAAAGATTTACACGACAAAACCAGAGCAAAACATCACAATGGGTAAGCAATACAGGAGACTGTCTATTATTATTCTACTCAAAAATTTGTTTACTGGAAATAAGTTTAATAATAAGCACCATAACACACCAAAAGAGAAGTTATTGCTTATAACTATCAGGAATGATAGTAACAAAAAATAAACACTTATATAGGGCTTACTCTGTTCCTGGCACTGTTCTAAGTTCTTTACATACATTGTTTCATCTTCAAACATCCCCCTGAGCTGTGTCTTATTATTCCCACATTAAAGATGAAGAAACTGAGGCATGCAGATTACATAGGATTACATAGCTGGTGAGTGTCAGAACCAGGATTCAAATCCAGCCAGTCTGGTTCTAGCATCTGTCCATTAAGGAAACCATTGGAACAGCAGTTGCCAACCGGTGGTCCGCAGAGCACTGCTGGTCCGTGAGGTCCGAAAGGTTGGTGACCACTGCTCTAAACCACTAGACCAGTGATGGCGAACCCATGACACACGTGTCAGAGGTGACACGCGAACTCATTTTTTGGGTTGAATTTTCTTTGTTAAAGGGCATTTAAATATATAAAATAAATATCAAAAATATAAGTCTTTGTTTTACTATGGTTGCAAATGTCAAAAAGTTTCTATATGTGACACAGCACCAGAATTAAGTTAGGGTTTTTCAAAATGCTGACACGCCGAGCTCAAAAGGTTCGCCATCACTGCACTAGACTATATACTCTCTTCACCTTTGACCCAGAAATTCTAATTTAGCCTATGAGTAGGGCATGCTTTCAGGGGTAGGCTTGAGCTACTTCTGAACCTCACAATTGTCTCTCAGTGTTCCCACGGTTCCTATCATTGGTGTTTAAGGGGAAAATGGAAAGAATGCTTGGGAATTTGGTTGGGAAGGAAATGAAGAATCCAGGGGGCAGGAGAAGTTGGTGATAGTATTCCATCCTGCTTATTATAATCGGTTCTTCTTTACTTAAACAAAACCTTTCTTTTGGAAAGCCCAGAAGAACTTCTGCAATAACCCAGCAATAACTGTTACTGGCTTCCTATTTCTTCAATTTATGGTGACACTATATTTGTCAGACATCCCTGAATGATCACTGTGAATTAGCTTAGTGATGAGAGTACAGCTTCTGAATGAGTTTCTGATAAACTTTACCAGAGAGTGTGGAAAAAATTATTACTCTTGCCGCCCAGCCCCACAAACCACACGTTGACGAACAGAAAGTGCAGGTGGGGACGGGGGGCAGAATATTCACACTGAAAAGACAGAAGTAGACACAGAGAGGCCAAATCCTTTTTCAACTTTAGAGTGGCCGGCCTTGCAAGATTTAATTAGTTTACAGTTGAGAAGTAATCTGAAGCTTCAGATTATAGTTATTTAGAGACTCTTGAATTGCTCATCATTTCACTGTAGAAAACTACAACATGGGGCAAAAAAATAATTAAAATAAAAAACATTCCTTACAGAGTGTAGAAAATGGGCTTGGGAGCCAGACAGCCCTGGGTTACAGCTCCATAGGTGTGACGCTAGGCTGTTCATAAACTTCTGAACCTGTTTTCTCATCTATGAATTATCACTTAGCTTATGGAGCTGTGAGAATTAAAGCAAAATGCCTAATATAGTGTCACTGCTCTATAAATCTTGGTATCTCATCACCCTTTATGTTCTCTGTTTATACTAATCCTGAGATGTTCTCTTAAGAGTCCCCACTGCTGAAACCCACTTCGTCCTCTTCACATCCGTCCATCATCACTGGCCTGCCTGGCTGCAACAGCCTCCTATCTTGACTCCTAGTTTTCCTCTTAGCAACTTAACACATAGTATAAATATATACTATCAGGATCAGAGCCTAATATGTGTATGTATTTGTGTGTGTGTGTGTGTGTGTGTGTGAATGCATTAGATGTTTTTTCTTTCTCTAGAAATCAATAAAAATTTTAAAAAAGAAAAAGAAAGGAACCAAATAGGATTCTTGAAATTAAAGACTTTTTTTTCATTTAAAAAAACACACAACAAAACAGAGATAGGCAAAACACCATATAAGCTACAGCTAAGGAATTAGTGATCTGAGGAAATTACCAAAAATGGAGAGATAAAGGAAGAAACAAGGAGATGAATGGGTACCACTGGAGTTACAGCTTTCTAAGATGCTTGTTTTCTAAGGGGACACACTCTATTTTTAACTTTGTTAAGGTAAATATGAATGTTATAAATTTAAAGGTAACCACTAAAAGAACAGGAATGGAATATCTAACATCCAAACAAGCCAAGGTTAATATCAAGTGCTATGTATAAAAATTTTATATGCATCTAAATGTATAGCCTTAAATTGCCTGTTTAAAAAGTAGGGTTAATCTCCTTGAGTTAAATATTCAACTCCAAATGTTAGAAAAATAACATACAAAATTAGAAAGTAAAAATTAAAAAAATGATCAAAATAGAAACTTTAGAGTATCAACTAAAGCAAAAATATAATTCTTTGAAGAGACCAATGACATACAAAATTTCATGAAAGATTAATTAATAAAGTATACTATATCAGAAATAAAAATAGTAAATATTAAACAGATACAGTAGAGAACACAAAACTAACTATGTATACTTCTACATATAATATCTACATAAACTCATATTTATAGCTATGGTATAAAATATGAAACAAAGTGCCACTTCTCGAGAATAATATAATTATTAAAAATAACTCAAGAAAAAAAATGAAACCTAAAAATACCTATAACCATTAAACAATTGGTATCAATCGTCAAAGTCAACCCACCAAAAAGCACCAGGTCCAGATGTCTTAAAGACAAATTATATCAAACCTTTACGGTACTCAATATAGATTGAGATGACACAAAGAGTAAAAGCTTCCCAACTTAATTTATCAAATATAACCTTGTTAATAAAACCATACAAGGCTGAAAATAAAAGTATAGTTAATCTACTGGTAATTAACGAGCATATATCTGAAAGTCTTAAATAAAGACTAGAAAACTGAATTTAGCAATATATAAAAGTATCATATATGATGATCAACAGTGGTCATCTCAAGAACTTAGGGACCCAGAATGATACATTCTTCCATAATCACCAGGACACTGAGGTGGGAATATGGTGACTGGTACACTAATTTCTAAAGCTTTCTCCTAAAGTGACAATGTCACTTCTGCTCATCTTTACTGGCTAAAGCAAGTCATATGGCCAACCTAAGGGGTGGGAAGGTGAAATTGTACTATATGTCTGGAGGGGAACTATAATATTTGGAAACAATCCCAATGACTACCCTTGGTATACTGTGAAATATCTATTTAGTCTTTGTCCTTGGTTCCTGACACAGAGCTCCTAAACCCTTGGAATTTTCCTGAGTAATAGAAGTGATAGAAGCATTTTTTGCTGTTACTTATAACACACACCTTTCAATCTTACCCGAGTTTATTCTAATAAGGTAACTCTTGGTGGATCTCTAGATACTTCAAGATGGAAACTGGTTGCCAGAAGAATCAACCAGGTGATGAAAAGGTTGGGATTTTCAACCACCAATGGCCAAGGATTTAATAAAATATGCCCACTTAATGTAACTTTGGTAATAACTCCTAAACAATGAGGTTCAGAGAGCTTCCAGGTTGGTGAACACATCAAGGTGTGCCCTCAGAGGGCTTGGAGGATCTGCATCCCATTACTCCATACCTATCCCTATACATCTATTCCACTTGGCTGTTTCCGAGTTGCATCCTTCATAATAAACCAGTAAGAGCATAGCACTTTCTTTCCTGAGTTCTGTGATTCGTTTCAGCAATTACTGAACCTCAAGAGCAGTCATGGAAACCTCAAATTTATAGCTGGTTGGTCAGAATTATGGCTAGCCTGGGCACACTAATGCAGTTAGCGTCAGAAGTTGGGACAGTCTTATAGGACTGAGTCTCTACCCTAACTCAGGGAGTTCGTAATAGAGCTAAATTCAGTTATTGAGCAACCTGTTAATGTTGAGGAATCTGAGACTATCACATATTTCACACACTCAAACACAAATAAAAAGCTTAACAGATTATTATTTTATACTAGAGTTGAGAACCATTGTATTTCATTATTTACTATTATATTCTGTACATTCAGTTGGTCCTAAAAGAAAAATATAAATGTATAATATTGAGTCTTCATTACTTCTAAATTTTTTCTACCTCTAGTCTTTTCCTAATTCATTATTTGTTATTTTAAAAGTACTTCCTATTTTAGAAAGATATTATTTTACAAATACTAGAAGCCTAAAGAAAAAATAATAATTTGCCAAGAGAACATCAATACCCATAGTTCTAAATTTTATGACATCTTCTACCCTGAATTGTACTAAACTTTTCAGACTATAATCATTCATAAAATATTTACATTCTGTGCTTTTTATAAAAATGATTTTCTAACTTAAATAACAGAAGATTAAATTAGTGTATTACATTTTAACAAGACTCAATATAAGATTATGATAAACTGCACAAATAAGGGAAAATCCTGGATAAAAGATCAGTGACCATTTTAGAGTTTTTCATCACCCAAATCAATAAAAAATTAAAATTTATATAATGTTTGTTTTTTGTTTTTATAGATTTACTACTAAAAAAGTTGAGATTAGTTTTAAAAAATCTAGTTGATGATGTATAAGACACACAGAATATAGTTCATTCTACCAAAATTGGCACTAGATCTGCAATAGTAATAGTAGCATATCTATGTAAAGAAAGGAAATATATAGAATTCAGATAGCAAAGAAGCCCAAGTACTGAGTAAGAACATGCTGTTTTCAGAATATTTGGTAATGATGATTATACTTTTTTTAAAAAATATTTTTATTGATTTTTTACAGAGAGGAAGGGAGAGGGATAGAGAGTTAGAAACATCGATGAGAGAGAAACATCGATCAGCTGCCTCCTGCACACCCCCTACTGGGGATGTGCCCACAACCAAGGTATATATATGCCCTTGACCAGAATCGAACCTGGGACCCTTCAGTCCGCAGGCCGATTCTGTATCCACTGAGCCAAACCGGTTAGGGCTGATGATTATACTTTTAATTCTTCCTAAAATTTCACTAGATAAAGCATTACTCACATCCTAGTATGCAAAGAGGACTCTGTAAGTAGCTCATGACCACGTTTTCAAGATTCATTAATAAACTTTCCTAGATAGTTCTCACTGTAGTCAAGGAAGATAAAATTTTATAAGATAAATCTATTCCATAACAGATCTATAAAAATTAACATAAATAAATGTTTGACTTGCATAGACTACTTTCAATAAAATAAATCAAAATTTAGTTTACACCTCATAAGATTAGCATTTTTCAATACTGGAAGTAAACTCATATTCATAGCATATATGAAATTTTCAAATAACAGTAGGATTTTTAAACAAATTTTTTAACATAAATACCATATATGGCTTCATTGGGGGGGAATAAAAAATGAGAAATCTTATTGATTCACTATTAGCAAAGCACAAGGCAAGGAGTGTGAGATATAGCAGATGGAAAGAATTATGACCTTTGAGAAAGGTGTTAGTCAAGAGTTTCAAAACTATCTAATCCTGTGGGTTAATGTATTAAAAATTATAGTAAATGAAAGTAATTTGTATCAAGAAAAACTCTCAATAGAATTAAATGCCTGAGTTGTGCCTGCAGAGTACTGATGGGTAGCAAGTAATAAAGTCAGTAGCTCATGGAATTCACCAGGGCTCTGAAAATGCCTTGGGAACTCAATTACAGTCCTGACCAACCCTTGGAGGGGTCCTGGGAAAATGTGGTACTTGATGAAGAAATTAAAAACTCCAAAGAGGTAGAAATGGCACAGTAAATGAAAATAGAAATGGCTTTTGGGAGGGCAGTCATTTCTGTATTCTTCCACTGCAGGTTATAAACAGTCAGAGAAAAGACACAGTATTTACTACTACTGATGAGTTCTTTGATACGCCTGGTAAGAGATACAGCACAGAGTAAACAACAGCCTCCTCACCTGCTGAAATGTTCCTGCCCCGCTCTTCTTGCCTTTTGGGTCTGAGTTCAAATGCTACTTCCATAGAGGTGCCTATCCTCACCACTTTTCCTTAAGTAGATTTTTCGGTGTACCTTCGTATTGCTCTATTTACTCCATAATACAACTTAATTTTTTATTCTTTCTTTAAATGTGTTTTTCTTTCCTGCCTCCCTATAAACTTCTGCTTTGATCATTAAAAATATCCTCAGCACTTAGAACTGTACTTGGTACATAATGGGCACTAATACATATTTATCAAATGAAAAATGAACAAAAACACTAAATATATGTTTTCTAGGTACACAATCACAACAAAAGATTGAATAAGTCTTTTTTCACAGGAAGGAATTTATAATGTTTTCTCTACCTTTTGTTCTACACTGTAAAAAATCCAATTGTTCCCCATACATCTTGAACAATTTATAGTTATTTCTGTAAGAAATGAATACTCATCAGTTCTGCCAGAAGAAATATTAGTAGTTACTAAAGTAGAGAACTCCCCATTGACGATAGCATATCACTAATGCAGAAATATTAATGATATTTCATTATGAATAACTCAAAGGACTCACATTTGTTTTAGTCTCTACAGCACCAAGCATGCAGACTTAAATGTTTTGCAGGCTAAGTAAAATAGTCCAAGCTAAGAAACCAACAATAACATCTTTGTAATCAAGAAAACAGATATATAATCTCCAGCCAGATTTCTTCAGCTGTGACTTCCAACAGAAGCTCAGTGACAAACTGCTTACCACCTAGGAACCAGATGATGCCCTCTAATGGTTGAATATGAAAAGGCTTGTTCAATAAACAGTCAATATTCAATATTCTTTAATGTTTGAGTCATTCCTTCATATTGAATGCATGAATCACACTCCCCCAGAATAATACCCTTGACTTAGATGGGCTATATTTGCTGAAAATATAAGCTTTAAAAGTAAACTGGCTTTCAAAACAAGTATTCTAGGTAAGTTGGCAAAATATTGAAGTTTCATGTAGGTTCAAAATTCAACTTGGCTGATTTACCTGATAGTAACAATATGACTGCTGTTAAACATGAAATAAGCAAACTATTAAGTTATTAAGTTTTAGGGGACTAAGTACTTTGTTCACACAATGCTTATGGCAACCCTATGAGATGGGATAGTATTGTTATCCCAAGAGGTTAAATGATGTCCCTGGGGTTGGCTAAGCCAGTATTCAAACCCAGGCAGTCTGGTTCCTGGGTATGTGTGGCACTAATGTATCCAGTGCTACTTTAAGGTGCTAGCCTGAAAGTAGACTGTTATTGGTTCATGACCAAAATTAAAAGTATTCAGAAACTTATATAGCAACATGACATTGCTGTGACATTCAAGTAAGTAAGTGATCACTGGACTCATCTCGTTGGGCAGGGTATAGACCAGCGGTTCTCAACCTGTGGGTCGTGACCCCTTTGGGGGTCAAACGACCCTTTCAACAGGGGTCGCCCAAGACCATCGGAAAACACATATATAATTACATATTGTTTTTGTGATTAATCACTATGCTTTAATTATGTTCAATTTGTAACAATGAAATTTGGGGTCACCACAACATGAGGAACTGTATTAAAGGGTCGCAGCATTAGGAAGGTTGAGAACCACTAGTATAGAGCAATTTAGGGGTTGTCAAAGACACATGAATAGCCCTAACTATGCAGCAGGACTATGTACAGTTAGTTGAACAACATATCGGTCTAAGGCAAACAGGAGATTAAAATAAAAGAAACAAAAAAACACCAACATCTGATACTTCAAATAGTTTAAGAAATTCTGATCTATACCAACATCATTGAAGTCTAAAAGGATTTTCCCATCTCAGATGGGAAAAGAACAATGGGGGTGTTGTCACTTTTTGCCTGCCTCCATCAGACAATAAATATATAAATAATTTTGGATTTGTTCAAGTTTACTATTATAAATTTAGCACATATTTTAATGACAATCCTATATAATAAAAGCCTAATATGCTAAGTGTCCGACATTCGTTCTACCATTCTACCAGTGGTTTTGATGTGCACTGACCACCAGGGGGCAAACGTTCCAACTGGTAGGTTAGCTTGCTGCTGGGGTCTGGTTGATCGGGACTGGGTGAGGACACACCCTGGAGCCCTCCAGTGGTTCCTCCCTGGCCCTGATCGTGCACCAATGGGGTCCCTTGGCCTGACTTGTGCCCTCTCACAACCCAGGCCCCCTCAGCGGATGTCGGAGAGCCGATTTCGATCTGATCCCCGCAGGCCAGGCCGAGGGACCCCACCGGTGCACAAATTCATGCACCGGGCCTCTAGTGTTATATAAAAGCATTTCAATATGAAATATGTAAAAAATTTGTTACCCTTACTGCATGAAAATATAATGCTTAGTCATTTAAAGTATGTAAAAACTATCTATCTAAACATCCACCCAGAACTTTTAAGTTTTTGGTTCTACCCCTAAAAGAAAGCCTTTTTTATAAGAGGCTAAATACAATAAAATATATTTATTTTTTATAAATGTAAAATACATTTTTATTTTGTAAGACACACACCTCCTGGCCCTCAAAATCAATTTTCCAGAATCTAACTCTTTATATTTTGTCTTTAAAGTGATTTGGAAAGTGATTTAAATCAGATTAAAAATCCTAAGGAAGAAATTTGGGGGGAGTAATTTTCCATTTGATTGAAGAAATCAAAATATATCTAAGTAGTACCAAATGTGTCTACCAATATGGAAAAAAAATGAGACAGTCCATATATATTGATTTTCAACATAAATGATGCATATCCCTTTAAAGACATTTTTAATGGAACTCTTCCTAAAATGCAGCATAAACTTCTTTGTAAAAGAGCATTCTAGTCATGATTCAGAAAACTTCTGCTAAGATGTGTAAACCCTGAAGCAGAGACCCAGCACAGTGTGATTAACTGAAATACAGAAAGCTGTTTACTCCCAATTCTGGCTCGAGAATGCTGCTGGACTTCTGGGATCTCTTCTCCAGTTAGCTTCCTGGTGAATGTCTATCTTTCCATTTTTTTTTTTTAAATCTGTTTTCCTAAGTTACTACAGAGAGGGAAAAACTTCAGAGAAGAAACACACATACACGCATGTGCGTACATACATGCACACATGCACCAGCTGACTTTGCACATTGAGCTTACTTTATACATAATTTCAAGTCAAAAGGCTTTGCCTTTTCTCAAAGCATTGAGTTCTGTCCTGGCTGTTAGCCCTTTTCCCTGCCAGCTTCCGAGATGCATTACAGATGGCTGAGGCTGGAAGTATGAAGGCTGGATAAGTGGGGCATTACTTGATCTTCTATCATTCTGATAAGAATTCTATGAGGCAGAGAAAAGGCATATGCATGCCATTATCCTCTTTAAAATGGAGAAACTGCAGCACACAAAGAAAGTTAAGCAACTTGCCCAAGGCACCGAGCAAATTGGTGTCAGGGAATTTAAGACTTTAAACCCCCACCCCATCTTCTCATCAGATATCGATACTGCCTTCCTTCCCTCTTCTCTAATCTTTCTCATGCATATTTTATTCAAGCACACTATATATCTAAATTGTGCTGTATGTGTATATATTTCCAGACACCTCAACCAAATCATCCTATATAATAAAGAGCTAATATGCTAATTAGACCAAACAGCAGAATGACTGTCCAGACGACCTTCCAGATGAAGCCAGGGCTGTGAGGGGCTGCGAGGGGCTGAGAGGGCCAAGCCCCTTGCATGAATTTTGTGCATTGAGCCTCTAGTCAAATTATAATTTCCTATTATGTTTTCTTTGAAATGTCAGCTTTTAAAATGATATCCATAAACCTTTCAAACATGAAATTGGCAAGAAGAGGAAAGAAAGGATGATTGGAAGCAAAAAATAAGAATAGTTACAATGACTTTGCTGGGTGAAGAACTAAAAGGTTAAAAAAAAAAAGAAAAGAAAATCCTAGGGTGGAGGAAGACAGGTTCTTTTTAACGTGCAGTGTTTTGCCTCTTTGCCTCTTCATGCAGTAGGTGGAGCTATGGTACTGTTCCTTAGGATTAAAGGACCACTATCAGTGAAAAAATAATCCAATTCATTCCTAGGATATCCATTTTCTTTTGCATTTTCAAATGGTCCTTTTCTGTTTTGAAACGTTTTCCTCCATGCCCTGAGAACCTTCAGGCTGCACTACCTGCATCCCTTTTTGCTGGGATGACAGAGGGTTACCACCTTCATTGCACATCCTCAGGATGCCATTTAGAGAAGATATCAGGAGATACAGCTGCACAAAGCAGCCTGTCTTCCTTTGCCCCATCACTCAAAGGTTTCCTCTGCAATCTATAGAATCTACTTTTTAGCTAGGAAACGGGACTCTCCTGCAACTGACAATTTCCAGAACAACCACTGGCATATGTCTTTTAAGTTTTCAATTATAATGCAGCAGAAATGACTGTTAATTTCTCATAAAAATATACTACTTGTAGAAATTAAAAAGAGAATAAAATAAATTTTATTTAAAAATAAGGAATTAAAATCTAAAACTAGGCTAAGAAATTAATTTTGAGTATGAAAAAAATCCATCCTCAAGGAATCAAAGAAGTTTGTTCACCTTTACCTAGGAGGCACTGTGTCTAATAGTACTGTGATGGCTAATTTTATTGTCGACTTGCCTGGGCCAAGGAGTGACCAGTTATTTGGTTAAACATCATTCTGGGCGTGTCTATGTGGGTGTTTCTGGGTGAGATTAACATTTGAACCTGTAGACCGAGTAAAGCAGATTGCCCTCCCCAATGTGGGTGGGCCTCCTCCAATCTGTTGAAGGCCTGAAGAGAACAAAAGACACAGGAAGGGAAAATTCATTCTCTCTGCCTATCTTCAAGCTGGGACACTGGTCTTCTGCCTTTGGACTTGGACTCTGACTGCAACTCTGACTGGAGCCTATACCATCCCCTGATTTGGGTCTCAGACTAGAAACACACCATGGGCTCTCCTGGCCTCCAGCTGGCCCTAATGTATGAGCCAAGTTCTTATACTAAATCTCTTTTTATGTATAATACAATATGTAACATAAAAAATATTGTAGTGCTATATAATATGTATTATTAGTTTCATTTTTCTGGAGAAACCAGACTAACAGAATGATAAATTTCATGTTAAATTGCTTTGGTATAAATGAAACTGAAAAAAAAAGTCTTTTGTGAGTGTGTATATGCTGTTTCCTTTTTATTGAATTCATTGGGGTGAAACTGGTTAACAAAATTATACAGGTTTCAGGTGCACAATTCCACAACACATCATCTGTACACTATATTGTGTGTTCATCACCCCAAGTCAAGTCTCCTTCCATCACTATTTATCCTTTATCCTCTTCTACCTTCTGCTCCCCCCACCCCTGCACCGTAAATTCCTGCTGGAATCACCGCACGGTTGTCTGTGCCCATGAGTTTGTTTTTTTCTCGAAAAAAAGTACTAACATAATATTAATTCCTTTCTAGGTAACAACACCATACTTGAATTTTCTGGTAAACAACAGGCATAGTTTCCAAATGTATTTACATAAAAAAATCTCGCCTGTATTAACTGTGTTTAGTTTTATATTTTATAAATAAATGCTAACATAATGAGAAAAGAAAATGAGGATATCACTCTGTCTTCCTGCTACCTGGAAAAACCCATTTTAGACTTCACACAATGGTCCACACGACTACCTTTATCTATGCACTACTGAAAAAATAGTCAGTTTTTACTCCCCAAATGGCTGTAATTTCCCCTGTCTGTAACTTTGAAGATACAGAAGACTATAAATAAGTATAACTTATATATAAGGTGTGATAAACAGAGGACTTCAAATCTATAAAATTCATTAAGAAAGAAATTTACTTAAGTAGACACCTTAAGTAGAAAGATTTTTCAGGCAAAAATATGTAACAAATTTACTGACAACCTACTATGCCCTAGGCCAGGGAAACAAAAGGTGTGGTCTGTCGCTTGTTTGTTACTGTCTGTAAAGAAGCGAAGCAGCCAGAGCCTCGATGTAAATCAGCTTTATCACCAAGCATACTTTTTTTTCCTAACAAGAGCTTTTCAAAAAAGTGAGTGTTGATTTACATCATGACATAAGTTCCTCATCTCACTGAAGATGGCCACTTCGAGTAGCATTGTTCTAGGCAATTCTAGGTGCTTTCATATGTGTTACTTGTTATTTATAATACCTAATATTTATGAAATTATTATGTGCCCAACACCTACACTAACATTTAATCCTCACAATAACCATGTGAAATAAGTACTATTACTATCCCCACCCCACAGATGAGAAAGCTGAAGCTCAAAGTTTTCACAGACGGTAAGGAGCGAGGCAGGACATAAACCAGGCAATGTGGCTCTATCTAGAGCACACTCTTACCACGTCACATACTGCTCCCTCCTTAAATTGCAATCCTCGATTCAGTGATGCAGGCGTAACATCTCTGTTTTAGAGCAGAGGCAGTGCTCCTAGACAGGTGCTGCCCAAAGACAGGGGCTGTTCCTCGTTCATCTCTGGCAGCCTCTAATGTTATCCCCAAGCTCACAGGCATCGTGGGGAAATGCAGAAGGGTCATGAAACATGGTCTCCACCTTCATGAAGCTCATCTCACCATGGAAGAAATATGACCAATAAGTGAACCAAGTATGAGGTGGAAGGGCTGCCCTGCCCTGAGCTTAGAGGACTGAACATGAGGGCCAATAAGTTCTCTTAAGGATATACTCCAAACCCCTACCTTTGAAGGTGAACAGGTCTAACCTCACAGGATTGCAAATGCCCACATGCCTTATTTCACCTTTTGCCCTTCCTGACACACAGCAAGAACAAATAGGTAACTTTCTCAATAACAATGCCTGGTGGACTATCTGTGGGGAGAGGGCATGAGGGCCTCAGCAAGGAGTTAGACAAGTAGGATCCCACAGAAAGCAAGGTCAGGGGGTGTATATAAATTCAGCTCTCCTCATACGATGACCCATATAGCTGGGGCAGAGTCCAGAAGGCACCAACCAGAAGGCACCAACTGAACTGAGTTGGAGCTTCGATGAAATGTAATGTATGAAAAATACCATCGTTTTGAACTAAAATTGAGGGCACTGACTAGAAACTCAGCTATAAAAGGACATCACCCATTAAGGGAGTTGTGAAGTTGATGACGAAAAAAACCAGAGAAATCTGGATTTAAATTAAAGAATGAAAAGAACTCACCTAGTTTCTTAATTCCAAGAGGCTTAAAAAATTAAATCTTAAAAAGAAATGAGTTAGAAAAAAAAGACTAAATTCAAAGGGCTGAAGCCTGCTGAGTAGAAACAGAAGAAAGGAAAGGAGACCCAGAAAATTTAAATCACTGTTAAAATAATTAACACAGCACGATAAATTATAATTGATGATGTACTGAATCTGGACACTTTCTACTCCAAGATTCTTTGATATTACTGTAAAAACACAGGGCCCAGAATATTGCCTCTACATGACCATCAGATGGACAGAAAGGCACACCACAAAAGAAAAAGAGTGGAACCTGGTGCTTTGTGGGTTTGACCTTTGAAGGAGAAAGTCTTCTCTAATCTCTCAAGTGCAGAGAAGCAGCCAGGCAATGCTTGAGATGAGGGGCGCCTCAGGGAGGAAGGGGAAGCACCTGACCTTACTATCTCCTCTCACAGGAGTCAGAGGTTCCCCAGGCTTCCGCCAATCAGTGTGGCTGGAGGGGAAGAAAGGATTCCAAAGCAGAGAACGGTCTAAATACAAAGTTAACTACCAAATAAGACTAACTAAAATTCCATGTGATTGGCCATCTTAACTATTTGTCTAGGAGGGAGAACAATGAAGTTAAAAGTGCATGGATTGTCAGAACTTGACAGAACTGAGCTGGAGTCCCAGTTCTGTTAACCTGACGAGAAGCATTCAGAAGATATTCTTAGGACCTTAGTTTCATCATCTACAAAAAGTATAAATACCTCCTTATTCCCGAATGGCTGAGACTATGCTAACATGAGCACATCTCTCTCTCTCTCTCTCTCTCTCTCTCTCTCTCTCTCTCTCTCTCTCTCTCTCTCTCTCTCTCACACACACACACACACACACACACACACGTTGAATAAACATCAGCTTCCCACCCAGAGGCCATATCTCCAATTTCCATACAAAAGTCACTGAGAAAAAGTAATGTTTCCTAACAATGTACTTTACATATAACTAAAATGGCTTTAAGCAAGAAAGCTGGTGGAAGTATTTTTGTTAAATGTGAAATCATTCACTCATTCATTCAATAAATCTTATTGAGCAACTATCATGTGTTAGGCATTGTTGACTGTTAATTAAACTCTCATTAAAAATGCTAAAACATAATTAGTAATTTATGTATTAAGGTTATTGATGATCCTACAATTTTGATTATAAGAAATACTGATGTGTATCCTGGACGCCACCATAAGGAAAAAAGATAGTACAGTTACTTACAAATTAATACCACAGAAAGAACTACTGGATTTTACATTCTATTATTCCTACTCTCGGCCACAAATCTGATATGCTTGGTGTGGTCAAGCATAGTAGTGAAGGATGCCAAATCAATATTCTTGGGATTGTTATTAATTGGGATTGGTTCTATTTTTCTTTACCTTTCTCCCTTACCCAATAGGCTGGGCTGTTCCTTAAAGTTTACATGAAAAAGAGAGTGCTTATCGCCATCTTACAACAAGAACTAATATTCATACAGCTTAAAAAGCATTTTCTTATAAAAATTAATACTCACATTAAGTAGGCATTTTTTCCTTTTACACAAAAAGAAACTGGGGCTCTTAAATTACAAAATCACTTGCACAAGGTCTTGGTTACTGACAAAGCTATAAGACATCCAGGATCACTGACAGAAAATCCTGTGTTCTTTCCTGTGGTTATATGATGAATCAAAAGACCTATTTTAAAAGCATTTCAAAAGTTACCGGAGTTCAAAAGGGTCAGAAAATGCACTGATTACTCACACTAAAAATGCAGTATAGAAAGAGGTGTAAGAATAAAGAAATCTATAATAATAAAAGTGTAATATGCAAATCAACTGAACGACCAGACAGCGGAACGCCTGTCCGGACGACCACGCTAAGACACGCACTGGTGCCAGGCCAGCCAAGGCGGGGGCAATACAATTGGTGGGGGGCTCCCCCACCATCGCCCCATGATCACCCGGCAAAGGAAGGCTCAGGCCACCTTTTGTGGGGCGATCAATGGGGGGCTCCGTGATTGATCGTCCCACAGAGGGAGGCCCAGGCCACTGGCCAGCGATGCTGTGGTGGGTGTGTGGGGCCAGCCAGCGATCACCCTGCAGAGGGAGGCCCGGGCCAGCCAAGCGATCGCACCCCACACCTAGGGAGGTGACCGGTGGACCAGTAGCGGGGCGGGGGGAAGAGCAGCGCCACACAGATGGCAGGCAGTGGCAGCAGCGGGGGTGAGACCAGCTGCTGGCAAGCTGGCAACCAGGGGAAGGAAGGCCCTGATAGGCCCTGATCACCAGCCAGGCCTAGGGACCCTTCCCGAGGGGTCCCAGATTGCAAGAGGGCACAGGCTGAGCTGAGGGACACCCCCTCCCAGTGCATGAATTTCATACACCAGGCCTCTAGTACTATAGATAAGACTCTCAATCACCTGAAAGTAAATATTCATTTTATGAATTATTAACAACCCACTTTGCTATTTATTTTCCTTCTCTCTCTCTCTCTCTCTCTCTCTCTCTCTCTCTCTCTCTCTCTCTCTCTCTCTCCAGCAGAGAGAATGGATAGGTATGGGGAACCAGGTATCACCATTCTACAGAATTTATGAATAGGAGAGAAGGAGGTGAAGATTTGCTACACAGATCTATTAGTCAGAAACTTGTTGATATTTACAGGTATTATGTAACCTAATCTATTTAAGAGAATAAGACACAGAATTAATACTTAGAAAGTTAGATATCTTTTAGAATAGCCAACTACTGACTGCTTTTATAGTTGGGTTATATTTATAGTACTATTCTTTGCCTTCTTAACCAATAGTCATATATATGCCAAAGCAATCCACAGGTATCCCCATAAAAGATCCAAGTTAAGAATATCAGAGACACAGTGTTTGTGATAGTAATGAGTCTAGGCACAGACAGATGAAACTCATTTTACTGGGGCAAAAGTCTGAAAACATCTGCTTCTATTTTGCAGACATGATATGAAAATAGAGCAATCAATGTATGTAAGTGAAAGGCTATGCCTGATGATGGTAAAATTGGTCAATCCTAATTTCACCACTGTACAGCATTTCAGGAAAGTTGTAAAACTAACCTCAGGAAGAAAGCACAGGAGCCTATAATTAAAACAAAATATAGTTCAGTGAAGGTTTTCTAATTTTCTTTTCATTGCCCCCAATTACTAGGGGCTCTTTTCAAAATAGCTTATGTTTAAGTTAAAAGAGAAGGGACTGTCTTAACAGACCCACTATGTTCTCTTAGTGACATGTATCTGTTGAGGAAGGCAGATTCATGTGTTTAGTCTTTCAACCCTCTCTTAGCTGCATAAGAATTGGCCTTGGGCCTGGAACACTTCCTTACCAGGAAATAATGAGAGTCCTCACAGCCTGTGCTGAACTTGACACATTGTACAGGAATATCTTCCTGTTTTAGACTCAATGTGTGCTCTTCTTCACTGGGCTTAAGTGTGTGTGTCATATGGTAGTTGGCCAACCCCACTACTATATCTGTCTCCTGCTGGGAGAGGATATGGTCCTTCTGCTAGAGTACAAAAGGGATACATGCAGGCCAACTGCCCGGAATGCTTTCAAGCACAGCTGCCCAGGCAAGCCCAGCCAAGATCAGCCAACTTTAACCTACCTCACAGATGCTCGAGAAACAACACATAATACTTTTAAGCTTTAGAATCTTGGAGCAGTTTGTTTTGGGGGAAAAAACACACACACACAAAAACAAAACAACAACAAAAAAAATTCACCAAATACAAAGGCATTTTACACAACACTAGGTTCTGTGGTAAATACCACTCTCGTGAGAGACTATAAGAAACTAAAATGTATCATCTATGAACTTTGCTCTCATAACTTTTATATTTTGCTTTCATGTAATTTGTAAATGAATTAAACTTCAGGATGGTTTTCAGTCACTTTACATCACTTTAACCACTGTAGATAAACTCAACTGATACAAAATAATACTGATAACACCACGTTTAACATACGACCACTTTTTTCTGTCATAGAACTATCTATCACTAGCTTTTATTTCAAAATACTAATGTAATTAAATGCTTTCATCATCCGATTTTTAATCTTCTTTGTGGTCATTAGAAACTACATTATTTGTGAATAAATCAAATTTAAACATTGATTAGTCTCATTTCTAGATTTGATGAAGCCTAAAAGACAATATGAATTAGTAAATCCTCATTTGCAAAATATCGTAGACACACTGAAATAGGTAAAACAAATGTGGTTCTCAGTAAAAGGAATCTCTTATTTCCTTAGGAAAGCTGAAACTTGTGACAGACATAGGAAAATACCTTTTGGTAATTTGGGAATGTCCAGAAAGGGAAATGATACCCAAGACACCCATATTTTAAAATATCCCTACATTACACACACACACACACACACACACACACACACACCATGAATGGATGGATGGATGGAAGGGAAGAGAGAGAGGAGGTTAGGATATAGAAAGTGGCAAAGTATTTTTACTCTCATCCCAACAACCAAAACAAACCTGATAAACTACAAAATCATCGTTTTTAAAAACCTATTAGAGAGCTGAGGATGCAAAAAGACCTAAATGAACTAAATTCCAGAGAGAATGAGCCCTCCATTGCAAAGGGGAGTCCCATGGCTGTTCTTATTTCTGCAGAGCAGAAGGAAGACAAAGAGTGGGGCTATGGATAGAGATAGATAAAACAGCCTGGCTTTTCTCAGCTGCATGTTGGCTGAACCAGGGCTCAGAATTCTGAGAGGCCCCACCCAAAGCAAGCCTGTCCTCACCAACTTTTCCCAGGAGTCTCCACCAAGCCCTAGGGGTGGTATATGGAATGCAGAGTGTGGAACTGGAAAGCAGAGAGAAATTAATCTAAGCACTCTGGGGTTTCAGCTACCGCAGGCCAGGGGTGACCAGGAGAGTGGAGAGACCTTTCCAAAAAAGTCAAGGCCTTTACAGAGCGTCAGGCAGCAGGGGGAAAAAGATCTCCCAAGGCAGAAAGGCCTCGAGCAAGGCTGAGAACAGAGAACTCTCCAGTGGCTTCAAGATCTGGCATCTAGACTACAGCCAAGCCAGATCTCTCAGTCTCAAAAGGTGTGTGTCCCTCCATGCATCATATTAATTGTTTAGGCAAAAAACAAGTGAAGAACAAAGTGACAAATGACATAGGGATAAAGAAAAAGTTAGCCCTATGAGTCTATCCCTTTTAAAAAGCTTTGCTAAGTGGTACTATCAAGCAAATCCCACTTGCATTTCATTGGCCAGAACTAGGGCGTGTGACCATTTCCAGTTACAAGGGAGTCTAGGAAGGTGTGTCTCTTTAGCTGGGCTCACTGCTACCCTCACCAAAATTCTGCTAAAGGAAGAAGAGAAAAATGGATAAGTAATGAGCAGTGTTTGGCACAAAAAGAAACATAAACTATTGCCCAACTTTTTAGTTAGGTTGCACTCCAACTGCTAAGAGACCCATGCTACTAAACACCTTGCATGCCTATAAGGTAGACAATTTTCTCTTTGGTAAGCAGTTCATATGTGTTGGTAATAATGTAGGCTTCAATACATCTTCTACTTGAAAGGATGTTCCTGGCATAATATAATTTGGGGAGTAAACTTAAAACACAGATAGCAATTTTGGAACTTTACCTAAATTCATTACATACCAAATGGCTCCCAGGAGTCACTACAAATGGTTGGCATTTTATCTACTGCGTATATCAACACCAGTGAAAGCAGGCACACTTGTTACAAATCCAAGTAGCAGAAGAACAAACACCTGCACATGTTCAAAATTCTAGATGCTTACCAGGAATGGTAGGGTAAACCAGTTGCTACTTTTCTTCCTGCCCAAATATTTTCTAAATATTAAGCTATTTGTTATTGCAAAGAGGTAACAAAATTCACAGAACTAAGCATTTACAATTGGCTACTATATTTATGACAGATGGCTACATTTATAATTATTAACAGTCTTTCTACTGCTGAATATAAAACCCCAAAAAGCTACATAAATTACATGCTCAGTTGCCTTACTTCTAATTTCACTTAAGGGATCAAGAATTAATTTGATCTAACTATTTTAAATATTTGCCAATAGGATGAATTCAATGACGTATGAAAGGATAATACTAAATTCACTGTCTCCTACTTCTTGCCACTAAACAATATATCAGCTTGCTTTTCTACTGAAATAGCATAAAACTGATAGGACAGCTAATTTAAACAGTTGTTTGCACATTCAATATTTATAACCCGAATCTTGCATGACTGACTGGAAGCAGTGAGTTAGAAGGTTTAGCTCAGCTGCTGCCTGGAGTGATGGATGGCCTCGAAGAATTTCTTGTTCACTGACCAGATCAATCACATAACAGAATAATAAAAAAAAATAAGATCAGCCTTAAACTAAATTCCCAACATTTCCATCTGTATGCAAAACTGTTGCAGGAAATGTATCATAAAATATAATGTGAAGCTACTTAAAAATAATAAAAATCCACCAGAGAGGCTGTAGAATGCAAATAAAAATGATAGGGTGACTGGATGATATTCTACATTTTAACTGAATATTAACTGAAACTTGATTATATCTATAATCCAAAAGTGTTGTCAATTTATAGTGATATTTTGATTGAGCTCAGACTCACATGTAAAAGGGTTTACAAATCATTGAAAGGGCTGCAATTTTTTTTGGCAGTATTTGCAGCTGAATTTTATTGAATCAAACTAAAAGGTAGTGTTGTAGCAATTATAAACTGCTGCTTTTAATTAGGACAATGTCTGGCCTAAAAAATGAGTCTGTTAAGAAGTGAACTAACATCTTGTGTTTGAAATTACAGTAATTCACTCATTAGTGGTTAACCCCCAAACATCTGCACTAATAGGGGAAAGCAGTAGTTCCTGCATATGGACCACAGCTGGTGAGGCCCTCTTTAATGTGTGATGAACAGGTTTGATTGGTTTGTGAGAGTCCACTGTGAGCATCTCTTCGCAGTTCCTCATTCAGTGATGTCAGGCCGGTAGCTTGAAAGTGGCCATTACACCACAGAAATTAGCAAACGCTAAAAATCAGAGTTCCTCAATATCTACCCTCCACCCCAGAGCTAACTGGTGAACACTCACTAGCACAGGACAGTGGGAGATCTGCCTTGGGTTAGGGAGGGGGTGAGCTGGGAGGCTGAGGGGACTGAGAGCTGAAGAGCATAAGGTCCAGGTCTTCCTCAGACCCTCGATAAAGTTAACATCCTTGGGTGTCTAAGGATGTGTGTGGGAAGCAACCAGGACTATAGAAATGACATTTACCACTTCCTCAGGCCTTCACCTTCTCATCTTGAGTAAGTTTATCCTTACCAGGAAAAGTGGGAGGAAAAAGAGGAGCAACTGGTGGAGAATTACAAGAAATGAGGAGAAGGAGAAGGAAGAAGGAAGAAGGAAAAGTAAGAAGTAGAAGACAAAGGGCAAGAATAAAGAAAGGGGAAGAGGAAAGACAAGGCAAGGGAAGCTAGGGAAAGAGGAGGAGGGAGGGGAAGAGAGAGAAGAAACCAGACGGAGGGAAAGGGGAGGAAAAAAGGACAAGAAAGAGAAGAAGAAAGCAGATGGAGGTGGGGAAGGAAGAGGAGACTTCTGCACACAGGCAGAAAAATGTCCAAGAAATGCTGGCTATATGGTGGTCTCTTGGGGCTAAACTGGAGGCTCTGGAGCTGGGGAAAGTAACCTTTCGGTTGTTGAAGTCTCTTCTACTCTTTAGAGGCCAGAGATTAGGGGTCTTTTCTGAAGCACTGGGTGAGGCGACTTGGCCATGTTTCCACATTCGAGCCGTACCAATGTGTGCAGCTGAAACAAACGCCAGAAGCCCCCGATTCTGGCCACCTGTGCATTTTCAGGAATCCCCAAAACAGTGGCTTTCAAACTTCAGTGCCAGTATCACACAGAGCACTAGTTAAACTAGGAACTGCTGGGCCCTGTCCCCACTTTCTCTTCCTGCTCTTCAGGAGAGGGGCCCTGGGATTTCCAGTTCTAACAAATTTCCAGGTTGTTGATGCTGCTGGTATAAAACACTGCCTTAGTAAAATAAAAAACTTCCTGGAAATTATTACAACCCAAACCTTAAGATTCTATTAGTGAGCATCTTAGCAAGAATTCAATGAGAGAAACGACGAGGCTAACAATGAGGGGCAGGAGTCCTGGGACAGAAGAAAGGCATCACAGGCCATTTTTTCCTGATTGTGCCCTGAGCTGGCTGTGGCAAAACTGTTTTTCTAGTAGCCAACGCTAGAGTCTGAATCATGCCCTGAAATCCCTGAACCTTCGTGGCTAGCTCTTCTGAAACTACTTATATATGAATGAGCACAACTGAACTGAACAGGAATGCATGCCTGGCCCTAACTCAATCATATTATCTCGGTAGGTACTTTGAAATTGCTGGGTGGAGCTGGAAATGAAGCAGAAACAGAAAAAGCTGAGATGAAAGAGTGTGCACTTAAGGTTTTCTAGTGCTGGCTTCCACACCCAGCTGGGCTACTGTCCTTGGGCTTCCCATGACACCCAACTACGTGCATCTGATGGCCACACTGTGTGTTAATTCACTCAAGTTGGTTTGGTTAACTAAAATCAGTCCAAATCAGTAGCCCACACCATAACAACTGTACTACTGAAAATGAGCTGGTGTGCACTTGGGCACATGCGATATGTATTGCCAATTCTTTAACCTTCCTTAGCAGCCTCTGCCAAGCTAGTGAGAAAACAAAGAACCCTCATACTCATTTCTTCTTGTTGGATATTGAAAATGTTTTACACATACATCATTCTTACCATTTAAAAAATATCGGATAAAAAGAGTAATAGCTATTACTATTTATCTGTTAGCAGGAATTTTAGTTTCTCGATGTCAAAAGTTAACAGAAAGCCCAGCTCAAGCTAGCTCACTTAATAAATGAAAACTATGGAAGTAGCATAGACTTCAGGGTCGAATGACTTTGCTCAAAACAGTCATCAATGACCCAATTCCTTTCTTCTATTTCTCCTCTTCTGCCACCCGGGTCAGCTTTATCCTCAGGGTCACAGGACAGGAGCCATAGGGATACAGAGCTTTGGTGCAGCATCCCAAACACTCTGATTGGGCCAGAGTAGCTCAGATTCCCACTCCTAAAAGAATGAATGTGGCTGACTGGCGTGTGCTGGTTGACCTATCAATCAAAGCCCACACCAGGGACTATGTTGTGATCAGTTTTACTAGAAGTACACAGGCTACCATTAGGCAGGAGGAGGTAATTTTAGGAAGAGAAAAATGCCACAAAATATGCTAGGCAGAGAACCAATAAATGTCTACCACGCTTGTTTCTTATGTGTGTAATTAGTAAATAACTTTACAATTCACTCTATTTTGCAACCATTATAGTAAAAATTGGTTTAGGCCAGAATTATCATGCTAAACTAGTAAATAAAAGTTTGATGAAACCCAGATATTTACACTATTAAAGTATGTTCCCCAGAAATAACTTATTAAAGAGAAAAATAGTAACTTAACCATAAGGAAAACTGACAAGTATCACCTTAACCAAGTGATCAAAGTTAACATCACTTAGAACATACTGACATCATGTGCCTCCTGATAAAATGCAATGAGGACACAACATCTCTTTCATACTATTTCTGCCAAAAACATATAACCTGAATCTAATAAGGAAATATCAGACAAACTCAATCAAGGGGCATTCTATAAAATAACGCATAATGTGAAAGGCATAGAAAGGCTGAGAAACTATTCCAAATTAATAGAGACTAAAGAAACAAGGAAACTAAATGCAAAATATAATCCTAGACCCCAAACTTAATTGCTACAAAGGACAGTAGATCTATAATATAGATAATAGTGTTGAGTCAACGTTTAATGACCTGATTTTTAAAACTGCACCATGGCTATGTAACGGAGTGTTTTTGTTCTTACTAGATATACACTAAAGTATTTAGTAAATGGGTATGAAGTCCAACTTTCTTTCATAGTTTGCGGGGGGGGGAGGGGGGAATGTATATGTACACACCCACATATGTATACACACACACACACACAAAGTAAAAGCAAATGTGCCAGAATGTTACCTAGTGAATTTGGGTAAAAGGTTTATAACAGTTCTTTGTGCTATTTTTGCAACTTATAAGTTTGAAATTATTTCAAAATAAAAAGGTGAAAATAATTAAAAATTAATTTTAGATTGCATGTTCCACAACACTTATCAAAGCATGAGGCATCACTGTTTTTGCACTGTGTGCCATGTTTCATAAGGGCAAAAAAAAAGCTAACAACAAATCATAAAGGTTTTTTTTTTAACTTGTTTTTTAGAAACTTAGTTGATTATTCTTGTAGAAGATGGTTTGTCTTGGCCAAACTCTGTTGTTTCTTTCTGAACATACAGCCAAATTACATTTCCCAGCCTCCAATGCTGTTATGGACAGTATATGAGTACTGGCCAGAGGAATGTGATCTCAAATATCCTCCCATGTGATTCTCAGGGCTCTCTCTTCTCTTGTTTGCTGAACAGATGCACAGAATCCAGCACAGGCCTCCAAGGCTTAGATGGAAGATGGAAGGAGCATGGGTCCCTACCACTGACTTGCAATGGATTGTGCTATGTGTAAGAAATGAACATTTACTGTGTCAAGCCCCTGAGATTTGGGGATTGTCTCTTACAGCAGGTTAACTTGACTAATAAAGTTACCTTACTTATAAAGTAGATTAACAGATAGTGACACTCTGGGAAAATGCACTCAGTGAGGATGCCATGTATTTGCTTCAGAATATACTTTAGAATAGCAGTTCTCAAAGTGTGGTAAGGACCCTTAGTTTTCAAAGGGTGGTTTGGGACTCTTAAGGGTTTCCAAGACCCTTTAAAGGGCTCTTGAGGTAAAAACAATTTTCAGAACAATAGTAAGATATTATTTATCATTTCCACCCCATTCTCTCACAAGTATACAGTGGAATTTTCCAGAGGTGATATGATATATTATATCACAAGAGACTGGATATGGAGGCAGATATGAGAATGCACCTATCTTCTATTTAGCCAGATACTAAAGAGATTTAAAACAATGTAAAACAATGACACTCTTTGCCATTTTTTCTTTTGTTTTGGAAAATAAAGATATTTTATGCTATAGTTATTTAGAGTTATTTATGCTAACATGTAATGGGGTTACTATTTCTAAATAATACCTTTTAAATTAGTTTTAATTTCTAATATGGTAACTACTGACAAGATACAACCCACATAAACTAAAGCTCTTTGGAGCCTTCGATACATTTTAAGAGTATAAAAGGGTCGTGAGACCAAAAAATGTGAGAACTGCTGTTGTAGAAGAAGGAAAGCATGAGCACACCTGGGAGTCACAACATTTTATATAAAATAAGCCCATGTTGTCAAAATTCATGATAGGATAGTGGGGGTATTAATTCAATAGTATAGTGTCTAGGACATAATAGGTGCTCAATACATAATTGTTAAATTAATAAATTATACAATGGTGATGATTTACACATTTAAGAGTGCTGTGATAACTGAGATAATGTGTATGAGTTGGTGTATGTTACCAGTGTTCAAAATCATTCATTACCTTCTTTTGTGTAGGAGGTTTATACATCCCTGTCCCATTGACTATAGGCTTAGTCATATGACTTGCATTGGCCAATGGATGTAAGTAGAGTGACATATGCCACACATATCTGAGGAGAAACTTTAAATTCAATTGTGTGGTTCTGCTCAGACTCTTGCTCTCCTGCCCTTGCCTGAAGAACAGCATGTCCCTGATAGGGCATGTATGTTCGATCCAGGTTCTGGAATGAGATGACACAGAACCAACACATAGTCAACCTAGAGCTAAAGCAGAGCTACAGTTCACCTGCAGCTCTCAGGTAATGTGAGACAGAAATATATGAAATTGGTGTAAGCCACCTTAGCAGCCCTGGCAAATACAGTATAGAATGAGCCTAACATGTTGTAGATGTTCAATAAACCTAACTGTTCAATGAAGTTAACTAGTCAGTTATTATTTAGCTAGAAAAGTACTGAAGAACTGTGGCTTAGTCCTTGAGTGACTACACAAAGCAGAGTCTACCCTGACTAAAGACAGTTTATACAGTGCCATTGAGAAAACCTTAGGATTTCAAGTAAATTAAGTGTAAAAACTAGGATAAGAGTGGTATCAAAGTAAATCTGACTAAAATAAAAAATGTGGCTATTATGTACCCCTGAATGCCACTAGAGGGGCTCAGACATATCTGTAAAGGTTCTGGGCAGGTGACAAGTCTCCATACTCAAAGAGCAGTGCAGTGGGTTATCAGTCCATCTGCCTGCCTTGCCTACACCCTCTTCCCCGGGAATCTGCCCCAGCTTACCTATGAAACCAAAACCAAAGACAGAGCAATACTAAGCCAAGGACCAATCTTAATTACTCTTTCAAATTTTTTGACCTTGACGATACACACAATGAACCTAATCAGACAGTGATGGGTACTGGAGGTCTAAGACCATAGAGGAATGTGGCAGCCATATTTGCTCACATGCACAATGACAAGCAATCAAAGAAAGTGGGTCTATAGGATCAAATAGAATAATGGAGCAGACTTGCAAACAGAATGAGAGGAAGCAGATGCCAGAGAGAGAAGCTGCTTTATCAATTTCTGCAGTTTGGTTCCATAAGATCTCACATTCTTCCGATACTTATCTTTTTACTTAGCATAATTTAAATAGATTTCAGTCCCTAACAAACAAACAATACTTAAAAGTAGTAGTAGTTTTGTTTTACTTAACTAATCCCGAACCCCAAATTTTAACTTATTTCTGGGAATTATTAGAGGGCAGGGGTAGTCCTGGGGAATAGAAATCTGGGTTATGGGAATATAATTAACTTTCTGCAACTGAAAGTCCAAAGCACTTACAGAAATAATTTCACTTTAAAAAGTGTCAGAAACCATGATTATAAAATCATACTGCATCTTGACCTTTTGTCAACTCAAACAGTAAAAGCAGCAAAGATATCAAGAAAAGGTGCTACAGGTCAGGTTTTTGCCCATAAGAACCTTTGTGTTCTGAAAAATGTCACATCCCTTTTCTGGGTCCTGGGTTTTTTCTATGAAAAACAGGGAACTGGATAAGATTTGTAAATTCCCTATAATAATAGAGAATTGAGTGGCTAAAACATTTTAAAAGTTTATGCTAATACATCAATTTCTAAAATATAGTGAATTTGTACATTTATTACAAATCACTGTGTTTATGGCGTATCAATATCATATACGATTTTAAATAACGCTAAGATATATTTTCTTTTCCAAGTTAAAAATCAATGGCATTTAACCTTAAAAAAGAGAATGGTAATACCTGTGCATAAGAAACAGAACGGCTATTCTATTTACTACCATTTACTACCAACAAATGCAACTAACTTCCGACTAGACTGAGAATTTCAGATCACTGACCTAGTTTCAAACAGTTTATTGTAATAGCTGTTAAAGTATGAAATAGAGATAAAATGTAAGATCACTAATAAGCTCCAATAAAAGAGGGCAGAGTACTTGGTTTTAATTAAAGTTTTTTGGGAGTTCTAGTATGGGCTTATAATCAGTTTTCATCTAAGAGCTAAGGGTGGTGTTTCTTAGCTTCAGTCCAGTCTTGAAAACATATCACCACTATGAGAAATTATGGGACTTTACTTCTCCTTACCTAAGTTCTGCCTTTCCTTGTTTCTGCCATGAGGTGTGGCTAAGAGAAATGCACTTTATACTCAGCAGGGCAAATAAAAGGTTAACTTAGGGCTCAGACACTAGTTTTCCAGGAACTAAGGATTGAGAAAAGAAAAACTGGATACTTTCCTAATCCTGTTCACCTGCTCTTTGCTCATTCTTGTTTCTTGTCCTATCTTTTTCTAAACAAAGAACCGCTCTGACAGTATGTCAACATATTTCAGTACAATACAAGTATTCTTGAGGATCCTCCATGCACACAGGATTCTGCTAAGTGGTGTGGGGATTACAATGATGAATAAGACATCCTTACCCTCAAAGTAATCATGTAGACAAGTATGGGAACACTGAGGAGACTCTTACAGCAACTAGAGGACATGGGGAGGATTTGTAGGATATGCATTTGAGTTTGACCTTAGGGAATGATTAGGATTTCAAAAGGTGGAAAAATGAGATTAGTTTGGATGAAAACTAAAGCCAAAGGCATAAGAGCCTGCAGGGTTGAGCAACCAAGGTATCTATGGCAAGGGGTTGAAGTGGAATAAGAAATGGAGGGAGAGGTGTCAGATCTCATCCAGCCTAAGGTGCCCAGTGAACTACAACTTTGTGGGACATTTGGATGAAGAAGCTTGGGTTGCAGCAAATCTGATGTGTGTTTTTTCCCATGGACCTCAGTTGCCTAAGACTAAAATCTAAAACTGATCCTGATGATTTCAAAAGTGAAAAACAGGTATTAGAGTTCCTGGCAACAGAGAACTTAAATGCAGTGGAAGTCTGCAATGCCAGCTTTATTTCATTATGTATTACTACCCAGTTTTTAAAAGAAGGTTGAACCATATCAGAGACTTTCAACGTTCTGAGGGAGCAATAATATCCTCTGTTGATATAAAACACATAAAGGTGTTCATCCTCAAATGCATATAAGATTGAAAAAAGGGAGGAGGGACTGTTCTGTTTAAAGTAACAGGAGTGACCCAGGACTGTATAAAAACCAGTGGATTAGATAATCTTAAATGTTCTTTCCGGCTAGCTTCAAAACTTCATTTCTATGAGTAGAAATTCTAAATGTGAATATCACCAAGTTACCAATTTTAAACCACCCATATCTTGACTTCTTTCTGCAAAAGAAGTACACTATACCACCAACTGAAACTGACTTAAAGGAGTCTTAACAATGCAAGGAATTAGAAAGAAGGAAATGAACATTTACAGGTCGTGTGCTCTGTGCCAGCTGCTAGATTAGGTCTCTGTAAACAACCTGAAGTCCAATTAACTCTGCTGCTGCCTAGTGTAACATCTGGGCAATGTCTTTTAGCAAATGGAGTTTAGTAATTCAAAAGTCAATGACAGCCTCATCAGGATCCAAACGCACTGGCCTCTGAAGATCTCCTGGTCTAGTTAGGATAAAGAGATGGTTGTGGAGATACATAGATAATAGACCACCCTATATAATAAAAGCCTAATATGCAAATTGACCGACCGGTGAAACGAGCCGTTGTTGTGACGTGCACTGATCACCAGGGGACAGATGCTCAATGCAGGAGCTTCCCCCAGCCTGTAGGCCCCAGGCCACCGATTGCCCTGCTGGTCGCCCCACAGATTGGCCCTGATCGCAGGCCAGGCCTAGGGATTGTACCGGTGCACGAATTTCATGCACCAGGCCTCTAGTTATGTAATAAATGTCATAACAGACTTATGTATAAATGCTACTATAGGATATATTTGTGATTTACTACATATATTTCATTCCACCAAAGTCATTTCTGTGTGTTCAAATAAAGGTTCTAGAATATTTGTACATCCAAGGAAGAAATTCCACAATTTATGACAAAAATTAGGAATGTTAGAGATACCAGCCCTCCCCATAGGTAGCTTCTCCTTATATTTATTACTGGCCAACGTAATCAAAGCTAAATGACTGCACAAAGCTCCATGGTATATTGTAATTGCTAACTAGGAATTCTTCCTCAATATTAAATAGTTCTATAACATTCCATTAATGAAAATGTCCTAAATGATTATAAATTTTATAATGGGGACTATATGGGTCCCATAACATACATATTATAATCTACTTTTGTAGATGTTAAAAATTATTAATTTGTAAACTTAAAATAATTAATTGCCAGAATAAAAATAATGTATAGTGAGAGGGAAGAAGAACCAAACCAGAGGAAACATTTCTCCTGACAATAAAAATTGAACTAGATATCAATGGCATCAAAGAAATATATCCTCCCAACTCTGCCATAGCAAAGAAGGGAGAGCATTTGGAAGATCGGATCGGCTGTGAGGTATCTTCAATCCCTGCTAGTGAAGAACATGGGCAATGGGAAACACAGAGGCCCGATGCACAAAATTCATGCAAGAGTAGGCCTTCCTTCCCCCGGCTGCGGACACTGGCTTCCCTCTGGCACCTGGGACCTGGGCTTTCCTCTGGCCACCAGCAGGCACCCGGGACCCAGGCTTCCCTTTGGCCGATAGCAGGCACCCAGGACCCAGGACCCGGGCTTCCCTCGCAGCCGTAGCTTTGTCAGGAAGGTCGTTTGGTCTAATTAGCCTATTACACATTTATTGTCATAGATCATTGGAAGTCTATCTGTTTTACCTATTTTGCTAGGTCCTATTTCTTCACAGATGAACATTCCTCTCTATCTGAGGTTCCAGCCTTGTCTCCTGTAACTCCCTTCATACCAGGACTATGAGGCCAGTAATTCCTATAGTTGTCTTTTAAATAAATTGTTAGCATTCATACCCAAACAATGCACCTCCTTCCAGACAGAGACCCTGCAGGCTCCCAATGAAAGGCTGTTTTACCATCTCTCTTCAGGGATGAGTACCATGAATATTTCACAAATTGTCTGAAAATGTTTCAGAAGCACAATTTAAAAATCAAATATCCTTGCATTCCTATCTATATTTAGGGATGTAAAATTAATATTTACTGTACAGTTGCTACTTGGCATTATCCAATTTAATCCTCATAATGATTCAATAATAAATAGGTGTAAATACCATCCCTGTTACACGGAGGAACCTGTGACACACAGAGGGTTCATCAACTTGCCCAGCGTCTTCAAGCTAACACATGGCAGAGCCAATGACTCCTAGGCTTATCATCCAACCCATGACAGGACCCTTACTTAATAATGTATAAGGCAATCATTGAACTGCACAGTGATTAACAAATGTATGGCCTTTATTACAATTTTGCAGAGTAAGAACACTTCCAAATATTTCTGTATGTGCAATTTTTTTTTTGCTAACATTTTATTTTAGCTTTCAACATGTATCAAGGTTATCTAAAGAATTTTTTAAAAATAATTTAGAAAATTAAAATAAATGAACTAAAACCAAGGAAGAAAAGATTTCTCAAAGAACATTTATTCAATAAAGAATATTGCGTCTGGTTTATATAAGACCACATGTGTTATCTAAAACTTCCACATAAAATCTATTTTAAGGCATGCAAATTTAATATATTATGAAAGTCAGTATGCAAAGCATATTAAAGTGCTTTTTACTAATGCATGTAACAAAATATACTGATTATGCAAAAACATTAATTGGATATAATTAAAATACTGAGATTTAAATACTGATGATTTTAAAAAGAAAAAATAGAAGTTGGAATTAGCCATGAAATGCATTCAAAATGCTAATGAAACTTGCAGTGTCATTATCACTTTAGTATACAATATTTCTAACTTAAAAAAGAGCAACCACTGGCCACTTTTGCTTAGTTCTATACACACAATTTAGAGATATATTCACTCAGTGGCAAATGATTTCATTGGATAATATAATACACTGCACTTAGATAACATTTTTTAAAAAATAAATAATTTAAGAGCTACATAGCAACCACTATTTTCTTCAAAGGAAGGCATCAAAATGAAAAAAAGATAAATTTTCCACAGGAAGAGCTATGCTTGGTTAAATGTACACAACCTCAAAAGCTTTCACCAATGTCATTCTGACCTAACGATATCAAATTGAGGTGTTCTCTCAACTCTGCTGGCCAGCTTTAGAGTGGCTGAAGGAGACTGGTGACATGTGAAAAGAACGGGTCGGCAGCTGCGAGGCCATATTCACTTTACTTGGTTTAAAGTTTCAAAGGAGTCTACTGTCTCCAACATCACCAAAGAAGGGACAGTAGGAGCAGAATTCAATAGGATAGAAGAATCTGAAATTTCTATTAAATTTCTCTCCTGACTCCTTTGTCTAACTCACTAGTATCAATACAGAAAAGGTGATGTAAGAGTAATTTTCATTAAATTGCCTTAATGCTAAAGCTTACTTTTGTAGGATAGCTATGTTTCAATTATCTATTTTATGGAAATGGGGAAAAAAGCTCTGAGGAATCCACATAAATATAAACCTACTAAAATTTCTAAGGAAAAACCTAATATCACCAATTAACTCTGGTAATTAAAACTAAAAAAAAAAAAAATAAAAGGTCACATTACCATTTACTGAAGAGGCAACTGAGACAGAATTTAAGTGTCTGGTCCACAGGCATATAACTAGAGGACGGAGCAAAAGGATGAAACAAAAACTGAAATAAGCATCATAAATCCTAGATTGAATTCTAGGTTAAAATCATTACACTCTACTCAGATATACTTCAAATTCAAAATATTGCAATAAAGAGATCACAAAGAATCAGTTAAAATTTGTAAGGACTAGTGATCCTTTTAGGGGGTCTCTTTCTTTTTTTAAGACTTTCCTTTATCAGATTTCAAATGCAAGTAGTACTCCAAACAGCTAAGGATTCAACATGTGAACCATTTTGGTAAAAATATTCCTTAGGATCCACAGGCTAGGGATCCCAACCTCTCCAAATAAGATGGTGCCCACCACTGGCTTTCATTGTGTGTTCATCCCATATGTCAAAAAACACTGGTTGAGCTGAGTAAAAATGAGAAAAATAATGTCAATTCTCTTAGAGGCATTAACATTACAAATCTCATAATTCACCAAGATCAGGACAAAATAAGGATAGAAAAAAGGAATTAATGAAGATCAACAATATTCAGTAAAATGAATACAATCCCTGTCAAAAATTATAATAGACAAAAGTCCCTTAGTATGATTGGCAGTATCAAATTTAGCAAAATGGATTTCTATTTCAAGATGCAGTTGGTTCCCTTCCAAGAGCTCTGGTTCATGGAGCTTCTCCCGTGCACCAGATGTCTGCCTCCAGGCTCTGTAACACCTATCAACCCACACAGGGGAGCTGCTGGCTTCCCACTGCCATGATGCTGCAGTACGGAAGGGACCACAAAATGAAAGAATTCTTAAAAAGTTGTTGTTTATTGAATCATTTAACTTCAGGTCAAACAGTGAGACACAGGTATACTAAAATACTTTGGAAATAAAAATTGCAACTAATACTAAGAAATAAGCAAATTAAAACATAGGGTTTATTTGTATAAAGCAGGGAGGGGACTTTCTTTTGTATGCTGACACCAAAAGAGAGAAATATGAGAGAATTCTGTTACTGTATTGCTATAGATACTAAGTGTTAGTACAGTGCTCCCTTGCTCTACATGCAAAATGTAATGGTTATTAAGCTCTGAAAGCACTTTACCCACAGGTGCAAGATTCTGAATATTATATTTTTTAGATGTTAAAGAAAAAAAAAAGATCTCAGTATGAACAAAAATAAAGAATCAACAGAGAAGTAAAGTTGATTCTTAGCTTTCATTTAAAAAAGAAAGTGTAATATGAGTATTGCCACATCTGAGATGCAAAGTACTAAAACAAAAAAGATTTGGGTAAAATTCTTCCATTAATTCTCAGGCACTTTTCTCTGAAAAGGGTAAGACAGAAACAGGAACATCTCAGAATGAAAGACCTTTCCTTCTTGGAACTCTAATGATCCTATATAATAAAAGGCTAATGTGCAAATAGTCATGATGCCCTCACGCCGTAATGACCAATCAGCAGGAGGCTGCGTGCGCAGCAGGTGTGGGTGGGTGGGGCTGCATGCACGATGAGGCTGGGGGACGTGAGGCTGTTATTGTTTATTTATTAATAAATTTATATATTATTTTCATATAGATTTTACTAATTTTCTTTCATCTCTGACACTTCTATTATAGAGAAAGGACAAATAGCAATATTAAAATATTTCCTCTAATTAATTCCCTTTTAATGTGTACAAATTTCGTGCACCGGGCCACTAGTAATACTATATTGAGGAGCCCCTAAAAATGATGCAGAAGGCTTAGCACTTTCATCTTGTACCAAAACTCAAATAAATTATATCTACTAGATATGTACCTATGTATTGTTAGAAAAATAACAATATTTAAAAGTGTGGCAGCATGGCATGGCAGTACAGAGCACAAGTTCTAGATTTAGACTACATTATCACTTTGTTGCCTTTTGGCTAAGTTAAAGTGTAGATTTAGACTACAAGCTTGAATTCTGGCTCTAAGAGCTAGTGAGTAGGTCTATAATCTCTAGCAGATTCCTTAACCTTTCGGGACTTCAGTTTCCTCAATGGTAAAACAGAGGCAATAATTAACATTACCACTTGTTTTAAAGATTAATTGAAATAAACAATTAAAGTACTTAGAGCAAAGGCCAGTATCTAGTAAGTGCTTAACAAATATTAGCCATTATATTTTATATAAATTTTCTCATTGAATTCTTATGACACTTCTGTGAGGTAGTTATTATTACTCTCATCCCATGGTGAAGGTGAGTTAAATTATTTGCCCCAAGTCCTACAGAGATAAAGAAGGATTTGACAATGGATCTGTCTGGTTTCAAGCCTATGCGCTTACTTCTACCTAATACCACACATGTTCCCCATAGGTCTTGCTCTTATGTCATCATAACATTTATCAAGATGTATTTAAATAGGCTTTCAACTGATCTTTCACCCTAAGAGTAAACTATATTGGGTCCTGTTTATCCATTTCTGTCCAATAGTCCCTTCCAGCCCACTCATCCAGATTTGAGAGCTTCTGGGCGAGGCACTGTTAGGTGCTGAAATATCATGATGGGTAGACAGACAGGGTCCCAGTCCTCATGGAACTCAAAGTCTACTAAAAAAGACAGATAATCAGGTAAAAATATAATTACAAACTGGTATTGTAATAAAGGAAAAGAGCAGGCTGTTAGAAAAGAGCATAAGAGATGGAACTCAGTTAGTTAAGGGAAATTAAGTAAGATATCTGTGAAGAAGGGACACAAGCTGTGATGAGAAGGCTGAGTAGGAGTAGGCAAGGCAAAGAAATGGGGATTTTTTTTTAAAAAAAATCATCATTGGAGAACATGCTTAGCGAAAGGAAGGGGGAGAAAGAGTGTGAGAAACATTGATCACATGTGCCCTGAACGGAGACGATCCCAAAACCCAGGTCCATGCCCTGACAATGCTCCAACTGAGCCACTCCAGCTGGGCAAAGAAATGGGGATTTAAACCACTTGTGCACAGGACCTAAGAAGAGACGTCACTGGAAGGGTTTGAGGAAGGGAAAGACAGTATGGCTAGAAAGGAGCCAGCATGGCTGCAAATGGTGACTGCAGGGCAGAGTGGTATGAGATGAGAAGGGAGAGGTGAGCTACCAGAGCACATAGGAGTATCAACGGTTTGGGAGTTTATTTGCAGTACAATGGGAATTACAGTTGCTTTTGTGATTACAGAAGGATCACTCTAGCTGCAGTGTGGAGACTAGATTAGAAAAGGACAAGAGAAGAATCTGGGAAACTCACTGGGATCCTCTAACAGTAGATCAAGGGAAATGTGACGGTGGTTAAGGACCAGGAGGGTGGCAGTAAGGAGGGGGGGGGAGGGGGGCGGGCGTGGAATATACAGATTCAAAGTAGATTGGCTCTCCCATGTCTAACATACTGCCTGACAATAACAGGAACTCAATCATTTGTTGCCTGACTGATTCCTCAAGCAGAGCTGTTGCTGGTTCTGAGGCATCTGCTAACCCACAGATGCATGACCTCACCCTGAGCAGTTTAGTCATCCAGCGCACATGAGACCCACAGGAAGATGTTGGAGAAATTATTATTAAGTTAATAAGCCAGCTGGCAAGACTCCACTTATGAAAACCTCTTGATGTGTGAATGTTTCTTTGTAAAACAAAATGACTCTCCCACTCTGACAATGGAAAATTTTAGAAGCCAGCTATCTTTTGCTGTGTGACTTTTTAAGCTGTGGGAGAAATGTATTATTTAAAATAGCCTGGGGGTATGCTGCCAGAAATATAGTGAAACACTAAAGGTGCTGAAAATAAGTCCTTTCATTTAAGAAGGAAAAAAAGCTATAGTTAGACAAACTATACTCATTCTACTTCCTTACTTGTAAAAACATGGTCTCTGTCATTACTTCCTAAAACAGCAAAATATTTTTATTACCTATTAGTAACAAATGCAAATGCAAAGTTAATTTATAATCTGATAAATTCACAATGTCAGAACAGAGAGTGTCTTCCCTATGTTATTTAATAATTTTGACCTTGTATCAGGTCAAAAGATATTTCTCTTGCTAAAACTGTAAAACTAAAACCATTTGAAAAATCAAAACGTTCATGTGGATATGAGAACAAGAGAATCTATGATTACAGTCAACTGCATTCAAAATGTAATCCTTAATCCCAACACCTCTGAAAATGTTTTCCCATCCTTATACAGGCCAACAGCATTAATAGCAGGGTAACAAAGGAGTAGTCAGGCTTACTTACAGCTGCTCTCTTGCTAGGACTAAGATAAACCTAAGATACTTATCAATTTCTTAGAAATTAAAGCTTTATTATTATTAAATTGCTTAAAACAATATATTACTTAGGCTAGAGTGGTAAATTCAAGTGCTTGGGGACACAAATAAAGCTTAATTTGTTATTTTAAAAAAGAGTGCCCATCAGCAAAAAGTTCAATCAAGTGTCTTGCATACCTTTTATCAAAAGGCCACCTACCCACCAGTGCCCACACCACTGCTTCTGAAGAATCTCAAAGTATAAGTGGTAGAGATCAGGATAAGAGGGGCTGAACGGGATTGCCATGCAAGGAATTTAAAAATAGTCAGCGTGGGATGTGGCTCACTGGTTGAGTATTGACCTATGAAC
Source organism: Myotis daubentonii (assembly GCF_963259705.1). Taxonomy (NCBI): domain Eukaryota; kingdom Metazoa; phylum Chordata; class Mammalia; order Chiroptera; family Vespertilionidae; genus Myotis; species Myotis daubentonii. Next base: position 13,759,339 of record NC_081853.1, on the reverse strand, counting down.
CAGGAGGTCTCGGTTTCATTCCCAGTCAGGGCACATGTCCGGGTTGCAGGCTCGATCCCCATTGTGGGGTATGCAGGAGGCAGCTATCAATGATTCTCTCTCATCATTGATGTTTCTATCCCTCTGTCCCTCTCCCTTCCTCTCTGAAATCAATAAAAATATATTAAAACTATATATTTAAAATTTGCCTTCTTCCATTTGGTAGGAAGCCATTTCCCCTACACTAAAAATAAAGGTTTCTATGGTACTCTCTGTACAAGTAGTATGCCTTTAGAGTCTTAAAAATGTTCTTTCTACAGAACCAGAAAAGGATTCTTAAGAGCAACAAATAATGTTTTGGTCCTATCACTGTAAGAACTATTTTAAAGAATCTTAGTAACCAAGGCAAACAATAATAGAAAACCTTAGACATTCACTGAGGTTTAAAGTTGAACAAAACAAAGGTACACATTGTTCCATCTGTCCTTTACCAATCAAGAAAACAAGATTGTATATTACTAGCTAAAATTCATATTTTAGCAACATCTGCAAATTGTAAATATTCTAATTCACATAAAGGGAAAAGAATAACCTCAAATTTATGTTATTTGCATTTTATTAAGGAAGCTCTTCCTTTCTCTTAGTTTGTACCAGTGTTTCCAGTACAAAAATACCTTCATTATTAGGAAAAGTCACTTATTCCAGCAGGGAAAATAAAAGCCTAAGCTTAGACCTTGGGCAGCTATTAATTACAAAAGAAAAAATTTAGAAAATAGCATACTTTAAATGCAATGCTATAATGAAAATATATAAATGTATAGGAAGTAGCAAAAGTAGATTTATAGCTGTGAGTACATGAAACAGAGTTTATTCTTGTAGTATTATTTATTAATTATTGTATTATTTTCCATATGAACTGTAAACCTATTTTGCCCCACCCTGTATTAATTAAATCTTAAATAATATTCAATTCTATATGAGTGTACAAATCAAATATCTTCAGTCTTGAATTATCTAAGACAACAGATTGCACAACTGAGTAATAGTTGTATATTCTCATTTTTGCTAAATAATCTGATTATAGAAAGGTCATTTGAAATGAATACATTCCAAACCATCTATATATAAACAGAAAGGACCAACATTTCTAACTAAGCAACATTAAAATAAGGTATTTCAATAAAATTTAAACCAAAAATAGTTTTAAATAGCAGACAGCATAAAACATAACATTGCTGACCCCCATTTGAACTAAAATTTCAAAATTTTGAATTATTTATTTCTTCAAGTTATAGGTTGTTTATTACCAAATTCATAATCCTTTGATATTTTCTTAAAACAGATTAAATTTGCTTCCTTCCCTCAGGGAAATGCCAGACTACAGTGATATCTAAGAAATATGATTAAATTAGTTTAATTACTTTATGTCAACTTGATAAGTCACTGTTCTTTAATGCAAAAACTGCCACTTGTAATTAATGACTTCGTATTGCTTTAATTGATCAAATGTCTCAAACATATAAAACATTGAAAGAAGTTCTGTATATCTTACAGCAATTCAGTGGAGAAGTCTTGTCCCAGGGGAATGTAAATCTGAAGTACAAGAAACCTCTGGATCAGTCCAACTAGAATGAGAGGGGGAAAAGATACATTCACATGTCCAAACCATTTAGATGTGCATATAAACAAACACAATGGAAGGCCACCAGCAAGCTTAAGCTTTTAGTATTTCAGTAATATAAAGAACTGCAATAGCACTGCCCATGTGTTACAACATCCTTATTAAAGCAAAACATTGATGAAAATCAAATCAAACTCTAACAACAAATGTTGTCTTTTAAAGTCCCATCTGTAGGCTTGGTAACATTTTTATGAAAATTTAAAAAATAATTTTTTCTTTACTATTTTTAATAGTTTAGGAGAGAACGTACACATAGAACTGCATTCAATAGAGACATATAAAACTGAACTATAGATTCCTATCAAGGCAGTCATAAAAGCTTGGAGCAATTATTTTTATTCACTGACAGTTTTAAGTGTACTAAACAACTTAATAAAAAAAAAAATAGACCAAGAAAAGCAATTCTCGCTGAAGGTTTGATGAGCCATATCTAGTTTATATGGTTTTAAACATAGTGTCCACACTGAGATGGATGGAGAAACATATTTTCATTTATAATACCTTTTGTTAATTTAACACACTTTTAATTAATCTAGTGCTTATAAATTAAGAACTGATAACTTTTATTCCCCACCACCGGCTTCATCTTTATTAAAAAAACTAGGGGCCCGGTGCACGAAATTCGTGCACTGGGTGTGTGTGTGTGGGGGGGGGGAGTGTCCCTCAGCCCAGCCTGCCCCCTCTCACATACTGGGAGCCCTCAGCGTTGACCCCCATCACCCTCCAATCGCAGGATCGGCCCCTTGCCCAGGCCTGATGCCTCTGACAGAGGTGTCAGGCCTGGGCAGGGGACCCTCATTTCCCCCCATCACTGGTTCTGCCCCCAGCCCAGGCCTGATGCCTCTGGCCCAGGCATCAGGCCTGGGCAGGGGACCCCCAGATCCCTCCGATTGCTGGCTCTGCCCCTTGCCCAGGCCTGATGCCTCAGCCAGAGGCGTAGACCCCCATCACCCTCTGATCACCTGATCGGCCCCTTGCCCAGGCCTGACACCTCCGCCAGAGGTGTCAGGCTTGGACAGGGGACCCCCATCTCCCCCCGATCACTGGCTCTGGCCCCTGCCCAGGCCTGAGGCCTCTGGCCCAGGAATCATGCCTGGGCAGGGGATCCCCATCTCCCTCTGATCGCTTGCTCCACCCCCCGCCCAAGCCTGACGCCTCTGACCCAGGCTTCAGGCCTGGGCAAGGGGACCATCATATCCCCCCAATCCCCGGCTCAGCCCCCCGCCCAGGCCTGATGCCTCGGCCAGAGGAGTTGACCCTCATCACCCTCTGATCACCAATCACCGGATCGGCCCCTTGACCAGGCCTGAGGCCTCCGGCAGAGGTGTCAGGCCTGGGCAGGGGACCCCCAGCTCCCCGCGGTTGCAGGCTCCGCCCCTGCCCAGGCCTAATGCCTCTGGCTGAGGCGTCCGGCCCGGGCAGCGGGGACCCGCAGCTGCAGCGGCCCCACGATCGTGGGCTCTGCTTTAGGCCCAGGCAAGGGACCCCTAGCTCCTGGGACTGCCAGCTTCGACCGTGTCCAGCTCCCATCGCTGGCTCCACCCCTACTTCCTGCTATCACTGGCCAGGGTGGCAAAGGCGCCTGATTCTCCGATCATGGCTGGGGGGCAGGGCAAAGGCGGCCCCAGGGCCACCTTTGCCCTGCCCCCCAGCTCTTAGCTCCCCCCTGGGTTTCCGATCACTGTCAGTGGCAGGGGGCTTCTTCCTGCTTTCCCTTTCGCCTCCCTGCATTGTGCCTACATATGCAAATTAACCGCCATCTTGTTGGCAGTTAACTGCCAATCTTAGTTGGCAGTTATCTGCCAATCATAGTTGGCAGTTTATTTGCATATAGCCCTGATTAGCCAATGAAAAGGGTATCGTAGTACACCAATTACCATTTTTCTCTTTTATTAGTGTAGATATTTGGAGAAATACCAATCCCTTGGCACTTTTGATAGGTGGAGTCTATAACTGCTTCAAAATCGATTAATTTCATATTACCTCTTCAGATTCAGTCACTTAATTCCTTCCCTCTTAGGCTTTGAACTTCTGCTTAATCTCTCAATTATGATACGTTTAATGGATGTTTTAATATCACTACTTTTCAAAACATAACTTTTAGAAACTTTTTTCCTGATGTGGGACTTTGGGTAGAATATGGAAATGTTTTGATTTATCTGACCTTTCTTACAAATCTCACAGTACAGGCTAATGCATGGATAAAAGAAGGCAATTGGTCTAAAATGCATGTTATATTCTATTTATTCTAACTTAATAGGCTTAACAAATTTAAGTATTTTAAAGTAATAATACATGTTTATATAGTCTATATAAAGACCTTCTGGGTTATAATTCTACGTAAACTGTTTAACAACATTTCTGAACAACCTGAAATTTAGTTTCTAAAAACTAAATATGCCCAGTATTTTTAAATCAAACAAACAGGCTAACTTTTGCTTAAAACACTAAGTGGCCAGGTGACTCAGTTGGTTAGAGCATTGTCCTGTATACCAAAAGGTTGAGAGTTCGATTCCCAGGCAGGGCCCATCCAGGAGGCAACTGATTGATGCTTCTCTCTCACATTGATCTTTCTCTCTCTCCCCTTCCTCTCTCTCTAAAAATCAATAAAAACATATCCTCAGGTGAGGATTAAAACAAACAACAAAAACACAAAGTTTATAAACTGACCAGAGACCTATTTGTAGAGTAAGCAATATAATAAAAATAGGGGCCCTAACTGGTTTGGCTCAGTGGATAGAGCGTCGGCCTGCAGACTCAAGGGTCCCAGGTTTGATTCCGGTCAAGGGCATGTACCTTGGTTGCGGGCACATCCCCAGGAGGGGGCATGCAGCAGTCAGCTGATCGAGGTTTCTCTCTCATCGATGTTTCTAACTCTCTATCCCTCTCCCTTCCTCTCTGTAAAAAATCAATAAAATATATTAAAAATAGGGAATTACAGGTTCTGACCTTAGAAAACTCATCAGGAACCAGATTCTACCATATTTATGGGAAAAGCCAGTAAGGCAACTAGGGTCCTGGACTACAAAACCAAAATATGATACCAAAATGAGGTCAACTTATTGTTAATCAACAACTCATTAATTAACAACTCATTGTTAATCAATCTCTCTCTTGCATCTTCCACTGATTGGCCGTTGGGTATTTTTCCACTGCACAAGGTCTCTGTAAATAGAGCTGAGGGAGCACCAGGATACATGAAATGCAGTCTTTACAAAAGGTCCCTAATATATGTCACAAATCTCACTGAATCAGCACTGTTCTTTTCAAACACAAAGAGCTACACATACAGGGCATTTTTGTATGAACATTTTTAGATATGAAAGACACTTGCCCTCAAAAAAAGAAACCTTTATAATGCAACTTTCTCACATATAGAGAAGCCCTAGTTTCCAAAAGTCTCCACTTCTAAGATTAAAAGAAGTATGACAATACTATATGGTGATGATCTAACAAAGAAAAAAGTACTTTAATAACATTTGACATACACTGATCCTGTGTGTTAGAACAGCTATATAAATTCTATAGTAATATTTTTTTCTAGTAGCCTAGTAAACTCAAATGGACTCTTCATGTCTACATTATATTTAAAATTACTCTAAGTAATGCTGAATGTGGAACTGCTTAGTCAAAAAATGCCCATTATGTACATAAAATTCATAAAAATGTAGTCTTTTTATTGAAATATGCAGGTTTCTACAGTTTTATAATCTATTCTTGCCTGAGACAAACTACCTCTATTTTTAAGGGGTCAGGTCCTTTTTTCTTTTGAATATTTTAGAAACAAATTTAACTGGTAAAATACCATTAGATGTTTAAACACTGGTGTTCCAGTTGTTTCCTTATAGAAAATGACAGCTGTACACCTCATATACAACGAGTTGGGACTAGTCATCCTTTAGGAGTGACCTGGTAAGTCATGCTGAAACCATTTACTGGTTCCAATCACAGCCCTGGCATAAACAGCACTGACCTGTACCTCTCCACTTCAATACAGACGACAGGAAACAGTTACGCCTTCATTATGGGTTATTCCACATCCCTTGGGCAAATGAGAAAACCTGTCTGGGCCCTTTTACTTTTCATGTGTAAAACTGGATCAATAATTTAGAGTTATAAATTATAGGCTTATTTGTATGGATTAAATTAGATCTATTCAATAAAGATTTACTGAACGTCTACTATGTATAAGACAGTGCTGAAGTTTTTGTAGTGAGGAAGATAGACAAGGTCTCTGACCCCTTAGAATTTATTGTGTAGTTCCATGAAGGAGAAGGTCAGAATGCTCTGAAAGCATAGAATCATGGGTCCTTAGAGGGAAAGGGACGATGAATGAAGATTTTCTTAAAGAAATGACATTGGAATTCAGCTAGGAACACATTTTACAGGGAAAGGGAATATTCTATCATGTGATGAAAAAGGTGAATTTAAAGGCCTAACAGGCAGATAGGAAAGTCAGCAGGTGAAAAGCAGCAGGAGATAAGCCTGGCAAATAGCTAGGAACTCAATCATTTAGGGCAGCCGTGGGCAAACTACGGCCCACGGGCCGAATCCGGCCCATTTGAAATGAATAAAACTATTGAAAAAAAAAGACCGTACCCTTTTATGTAATGACTAGAGGCCCAGTGCACAAAAATTTGTGCGCTCGGGGGGGGGGGGGTCCCTCAGCCCGGCCTGTGCCCTCTTGCAGTCTGGGACCCCTCGGGAGATAACAACCTGCTGGCTTAGGCCTGCTCCCGGGTGGCAGAGGACAGGCCCAATCCCTAGGTGCAGCCCCTGGTTGGGCTCAGAGCAGGGCCGATTGGGGAGTTGGGGCGCCGCCCCGTCATGCACAGAGCAGGGCAGATTGGGAGGTTGTGATGCCACCCTCAGTCACGCTCAGGGTAGGGCCAATTGGGGGGTTGGGGCACTGTCCCCTGTCACACTCAAGGCAGGGTCGATGGGGAGGTTGTGGCACCACCCCATCACGCACAGAGCAGGGCCAATCAGGGGGTTGGGGCGCTGCCCCTGTCACACACAGAGCAGTGCCCATCAGGGGGTTGGGGCACCACCCTCTATCACCCACAGAGCAGGGCCGATCAGGGGGTTGGGGCGCCGCCACTCTCACACTCAGGTCAGGGCCAATGGGGAGGTTATGGCTCTACCCCATCACACACAGAGCAGGGCCTGTGGGGGGGGGGAGCTCCCCCCTATCAGGCACAGAGCAGGGCTGCTCGGGGGTTTGGGGCCCCGCCCCCTGTCACACACAGAGCCACAGGGCGATCAGGGGGTTTGGGCGCTGCCCCCTGTCACGCTGATCCCGGTGCCGGGAGGCATATTACCCTTCACTATATAGGGTAGAGGCCTGGTGCATGGGTGGGGCTGGTTGGTTTGCCCTGAACGGTGTCCTGGATCAGGGTGGGGGTCCCCACTGGGGTGCCTGGCCAGTCTGGGTGAGGGGCTGAGGGCTGTTTTTAGGCTGGGAGTGACTGAAGTTCCCAACTGCTCCTTTTTTTCTTTTTTTTAATTTTATTCTGGGCCAGCTTTAGCTTGAGGCTTGGCTCCAGCTCTTAGCCCTCCGCGGCTGAAAGTAGGTTTCTGGCCTTTGCTTACAGTGTTGTGAATTTCTGGCTGAAGTCTGGCGGTATTTGTTACAATGTTTCTTAAACTGCCCACTCAGAGGCCTGCAGCCGCAGGCGGGGAACGTCGGTTTCCTCCAACGATCCTCCGTCACTGAGGCAAGCAAGCCTCATGTTAGTTTCAAGCTGCCTGGCTGCCGCCCGCCATCTTGGCTGACAGTTAATTTGCATATCTCACTGATTAGCCAATGAAAAGGGTAGCGGTCGTACGCCAATTACCATGTTTCTCTTTTATTAGTGTAGATGTTTACTTTGAATTTATATTAGTTCACACAAACACTCCATCGATGCTTTTGTTCCGGCCCTCCGGTCCAGTTTAAGAACCCATTGTGGCCCTCGAGTCAAAAAGTTTGCCCACCCCTGATTTAGGGCCTTGAAGGCCATGTGAAGGGTATAGGTCAGTGATGGCGAACCTTTGGAGCTCGGCGTGTCAGCATTTTGAAAAACCCTAACTTAACTCTGGTGCCGTGTCACATATAGAAATATTTTGATATTTGCAACCATAGTAAAACAAAGACTTATATTTGTGATATTTATTTTATATATTTAAATGCCATTTAACAAAGAAAAATCAACCAAAAAAAATGAGTTTGCGTGTCACCTCTGACACACATGTCATAGGTTTGCCATCACTGGTATAGGTCATCCTAAAATCAATGGGAAGCCACTCATATATTCACTAATTTATTCAACAAAGTTACTGGATGTCTACTATGGTGCCAGGCACTGTTTTAGGCAAACAAAATAGACTAAATTTCTGTGCTGGTGGCAGTAACTTTCTGGTAATGGTGAGAAAAATAAACAAGTAAACAAATAAGTAAGTAAATAAATAGCGTGTTAAATGGTAGTAAGAACTATTGGAAGAAGCAGAGCATGCTAAAAACGATCAAAAGTGTGGGAAGGATCTAAAGCACTGGTCAGGGTTAAGGCCTGAAGAAGTGGAGTCTGGGAAAATGAAGCTCTAGGCAGAGGGTACAGCTTGAGCACAGGTGCTAGGGTGATAAGGTACCAGGCTATGTTTGAAAACAGCAAGGAGACCTGTATAGATGCGGCAGAGTGAACTAGGGAAAGAATTATAGGAGACAGGGTTAGGGAGTTAAGAGGGCACCAATCCTGCAGGGTCCTATAGATCTTTGGTTTTTACTCTGAGAGAGATGGAACATTTTCAGCAGGGGAGTGCCTTACATTGACAAGTATCGCGCTAGCCACTAAATTGACAACAAAAGGCAAGTCAGAAACAGGGAGGCCAATTAGAAGTCTACTGCAGTATTCCAAGCGTGAGATAATGGTGGCTTGGGCCAGGGTGGTAGCATTAGAGCAGTGGTTCTCAACCTTCCGGCCCTTTAAATACAGTTCCTCATGTTGTGACCCAACCATAAAATTATTTTCATTGCTACTTCATAACTGTCATGTTGCTACTGTTATGAATCGTAATGTAAATATCTGATATGCAGGATGGTCTTAGGCGACCCCTGTGAAGGGGTCGTTTGACTGCCAAAGGGGTCGCGACTCACAGGTTGAGAACCGCTGCATTAGAGGGTGGCAAGAAGCAGTCAGAGAATGACTCTAACTTAAACACAGAACCAATAAGATCTTCCTAATGGACTGAATGAAGAGAAAAAAAAATCAGGCTAATTTAAGAGTTTTTGTTTGAACAATTGAAAAGACAAGTTACCTAACGACTGAGATGGGGTTGTGTGCTAGAGGAGGAGGAGGAATATCTAGGGCAAAGCCGGTCCAAGTGGAAATGTCAAGTAAGCAACTGAAAATACAAGTTGGGAGTTTGAGAGAGAAGTCTGAGCTGGAATACAAGCTGGAATAAGACAGACATGGTACAAACTAGGGAGTAAATGTAAATAGAGGGTCAGGGACTAGGTCCAGGCGCACTGCAACATTAAGTTGGGTTAGGGAGAAGAGGAAGAACCATGAAAGGAAACTAAGAGGGAAGACCAGAGAATCAGGAAGGAAACTAGCAGTGGGCATCCTGGAAGATGAATGAAGAAAATATATCAAGGAGGAGGGTGTCAACCTGGTCAAACGCTGCTGAGATGATAAGCAAAATGAGGGCTGGAATTGGCCAATGGATTCAGGAGTACAGCGATCACTAGTGACTCTGACAAGAGCACTATCAGTACAGTGGTAAGGTCAGTGCCATTGAAACGTTTTAAACAGAAGAATTCATAATGAGATTTATTTTAAAAAGAATATCGAAGTGGGGACCGGGGGAGGTTTGGGGAGCACCTCATAAAGATGACTTCACCCTCCAGAGCAGCTGGAACTTGGATTAACACAGGGCTTCAGAGATGCTGGCCCCCAGACATGCAACTGGGCTCGGACACCACAGGCAGAGAAAAAATGGTTTCGAAGCTGAGCCTCACACAGAAAGTCCTAGTCCCATAGGGACATCCTATATAATAAAATCCTAATATGCAAAGACACCGAATGGTGGAACAACTGGTGAAATGACCAGTGAAATGACCAGTCGTTATGATGTGCACTGACCACCAGTGGGCAGATGCTCAATGCAGGAGCTGCCCCCAGCCTGCAGGCTTCAGGCCAGCCAAGGCAGGTGCCAGGGATGGCCCCCCAATCACCCTACCAGTCGTCCTGCAGAGGGAGATGACCAGAGGGAGGAGGGAGGAGCTCGGCGGTGGTGGCGGGGAGTGGGGTCGGTGAGTGGGTGGCGCCAGGCCGGCCAAGGCGGGTGCCAGTGGGGGGGGGGGCCCTCCCCAATCACCCTGCTGGTTGCCCCCAAAATTGGCCTGATCATCAGCCAGGTCTAGGGACCCTATCCATGCACAAATTTCGTGCATTGGGCCTCTAGTCTATATAACAAGTACCAGGGTGAAGAGCAGTGTGGACTTACTTATCTGGCTAATAATTTACTCAAGTCTCATTATCAAGGGAAGCTGGTTCCATTTAGAAATTATAACCTAAATTGTTATAGTTTGTTTATGTGACAAATTTAACAAACTTATTAAACACCAACTATATACAATACATTAGACAGGGGTATAAAATAGATGATGCAAGATTCCTACACTGGAGAAGTGTACAATCTAATAATTAATATCAGTTTATTTGATAAGATGCTGAGTAAAAATAAATAAAACAAAACCAAAAAAACTTTGACATATTGAGAGATATTCAAGTGTAATTCAGAAATAGTACTATTTAAAATAAAAAGTTAAACATACTTAATTTTATTATTAAACTTTCTTCAGAAGCACCTAATATAGTAGGAAACACATAATGGGGTAGCTAATTTCAAATCTGTATAAATAAAGTGAATGTTTACTCTTAAAATAGAAATATATAATGGTAACTGAACTAAATTTAGAAATGGTAATTGAAAGCCAATTCTCTATTCAAGGCATAACATTTAATTTAAATTTAACCATAACAACTTCACACAGAAGGTCATTTTATAGAAGCAAAAATAACTATAAAGCTGTTATCAAAAATTACAAATAATCTTAAAGGCATTAGTAGAAAAATTACAAATAATTAATCTTACAGACTGTATAAACTGTTTCATTTGTTACAGTGTTGCACATCCAACAGAAGAGCCAGATTAATTTTTAATTACAGGGCATTGCACAAAAAACACATTAAAAGATTCTTCCGTTTCTTCCAATTAAAACTATCATCTTTCCATTTAAAAAGCAATTATATAACAAGTTAAAAATTCCTAAAAAATTTTTTTAGATAAAAGTAGAAAAAGGGAGGTGGTAGAGGGATTTAGAAAAAACTAAAAAGAAAAAAAAAAAGCAGGAAAGGGAGCTTGTCTTTAGACACTGAACCTGTGGAAGAGGAGAAATTTTTCAGAGCCAACTGAGAGAGGTTACAAGGAGTGGTCTGATTTTGTCAATAACATGCTTATGTACATTGATGCTGAGGGCATCACATGCAAGTACAGGCCAACAATAAGAAAAAAACAACAAGAAAACACTGGATTACATTAAGTTATGTTTCTGCAAATCAAATGTATCTCTCTCACAAAGACAATATCCTTAAAAAAGATGAAACGTGTCTCCTGTAAGAATAACCTAGTTTCAGACACATTTCCCTGGCTCATCTTAGTTTATCTCATTTATATGTATAAATTTTTGTAAAAATGAAAAATACTCTATTAAAAGAAAAGGAACTGGCCCTGGCCGGTTTGGCTCAGTGGATAGAGCGTAGCCCTACGGACTGAAGGTTCCCAGATTCAATTCCGGTCAAGGGCACATACCTGGGTTGCAGGCTCGATCTCCAGTAGGGGGCATGCAGGAGGCAGCCAATCAATGATTCTCATCATCATTGATGTTTCTCTCTCTCTCTCCCTCTCCCTTCCTCTTTGAAATCAATAAAAATATACTAAAAAAAAAAAAAAAAGGAACTGTGAGGAAATCATGATTTGTAAAATTGTAGTAAATTAATAAAAATTATTTTAACAATGATTATTCCTTCTCTGCGAGTTTCTGCTTTTTATTTTATTTAAGAAAGAAACACTGGCAAACCATTTTAAAGTTAACCATCTTCCATCTATAACTTCTATAACTTCTATGGCTTGGCTTATGTCTCAGAGGTCTAAAATATGCATGTAGTAGCTTGAAATGGTAGATAAAGCACAGAGTCTATGAAAATTTAGAAAACTGAATTAAAATGAGAAAAATCAGGTACCAAGAACAGTCTTTTCATAGTATCTAGTACACAGTAGTATTCAATAAATGTTTTTAATGAATGAATGAAGAAAGAAATGATGAATGTAAAAAGTAACTGGCTACTTATATTTACTAAATTACCTAAAATCTATGGTTAAAACATAGGACAAAGTTGATGAAAATCTGAATAATCATTTTGAAAAATTCTATTTCTTAAATCACATCAGTTTACTCAAAGCCTAATTTGGTGGCAGAGCCTCAAATTTTAACCCCAGTTTTGCCAATAACAGCTTCTGATCCTAAATGTAGGTGATCTCTTAGGGTTTCTTCTGCTTTAGAATGCTGACTCTAATTTCCAAAGTAAGAAAGAATTGAAATCTACTCCTTGAGCTTTTGTTAAAGCACATGTTAATATCTATATTTATTAGATATTAATATTTTTAAAGGTATATAAGTTGATATGTCACTAAATAGTGCCTTCTATTGTGTTTTATATAATTGTTTTCTGACAAATTAATTTCCTATAATTTAGGAACTCCTGAGTTTATTTCAAAGCTTAGTCTTGACTACCTGATTTCTTGATAAGGAACCAACCTCAGCGTGCTTATCTATAGAAGAGCTACAGTGAGGATTAAAAGAGTTAAATGTGAAATGCTTAGGAAGTCAGGCACGCAGTAAATGCTCAATAAATATCATTACTATTACAACTAATGGTCATTAAATAGTTCTTTAAATCTTAAAAATACTGGTAGATTTCTAGTAAACAGTGAAGCAGAATATTAAAAAAACAAAAACAAAAAAAAACCTGGCATAAGGTTACTTTCTAAATTAAAAAAAAAATCTTATCAGGTTCATGTCAACAGGTGCCAGTAAAAGTCAAACTAATGTATGTGTATGAGACTTAAAGGCATAATTTCAAGCATCAAATGTTAAGTTTCAAGGTTAAAAATCTTACTTACGGATTTGCTTATTCTCCTTTGGTAACTGAATTTTGTTTGTCTGACTGCTGCCTTCCAGGACAAACACAAAACTTTTTACTTCTTTATCAAACTCCTATAGAACAAAAATGAAAACAGTGGTAATTGAAAAGTACTAGTATTTTGTTTGGCTTCTATTATAAAATTAGAGCTGAAAACTCACAAGAAACAAGTTCCAGATTCAAATGACTTAAAAGTAGACTGAGGCCTTGATACTCTCACCCTAAGACTTGCTGGGAACTGGAATACAGAAGCCACACTAAGCCACTTGGCAAATTCTGTATTATATCAAGTAGGCACTCTTCCTCCAAACGATAAAAAGTTCTCCAAGCTTCTTAGGGATTCTCAAGTAACTAATTTTGAGTTTCCGGAGTTTATTTCTCTTCCTCTCCTTTAATCTGTGTGTTTCTGTCTAGCAGCACAAGCTGACATCACTTCTGTTACAGTATAATAAATCATCTAACCTATGCTGCATCTAGTCTGGAAGGTCCTTGGTCTTTGGCCATGGCTCATACAGAATTGATCATTGCCTTTATAAAAAAAACTAGTGCTCCAACTTGGAAGTTCCATATCATTTACTTAACATCAGTACAAATTAAAGTACTACAGTTAATTAAAGTAACCTAAAAAACTAAGGTTGGAGAAACAGAAAACAAACAAACATGAATCAAAGTGATAATGTAAATGGTTATATTTTTATGAACCAAATTCCAATCTTTGAGTATAAAAGATCTTTTTCACATTAAAATAATTCACAGATCCTCCCACTCTCCCATTTTGTATTAAGAAATGCATTGTGTCTAATAGCTGCTAAGAATTAAGTAACATTTTAATAAATTTATATTATGTCTATCACAATAGCATCTCCTATGTATTTGTGGGGTTTTTTAATCTTTATTTTATTTTTTTAATAAATCTTTATGTTGAAAGTATTACATATCTTTCCCCTTTGTTCCCCCATTAACCCCTTCTAACCCACCCCAGCCCCCCCTCCAGGCCTTCAACACCCTACTGTCTGGGTCCATGGGTTATGTATATATGCATACAAGTTCTTTTTTTTTTTTTTTAAATTAAATCCTTATTATTCAGACTAGAGGACCAGTGCACAAAAATTTGTGCACTCGGGGGGGAGGAGGGGTCCCTCAGCCCGGCCTGTGCCCTCTCGCAGTCTGGGACCCCTCAGGAGATAACGACCTGCTGGCAGAGGGCAGGCCCAATCTCTAGGTGCAGTGCCGGGAGCCGGTCCATCCTTGCTGTTTCAAGGGACCTGGCATATATGGCATACGGTTCTTAATATGTTTGCTCACCTTCTTGGCGCTGTGTTTTAACCAAGGTCACCACTCCGAGAAAGGTTGAATCCCCAGGTAGGGATTTTCCCCTGAAGTTAGGGAGGGAATAAAACCCCTCAACTAAGTGCCAGGTGGGTAATTAATCACTTTAACTGTGAACAATCATGCTTAAGCTACATAATCTTTACTCCCTGGAATGGAGGTAAGAAACACCCTAACCTTTGTAATAGAGATTGATAGGATTGAATCAACTGGTATATAAATACAGATGTAACAAGACAGAAAGAGACAGACTTAGAAGAGAGACCCTACAGACAGAACCTACACAGAACCTACAGGCAGAAGAACTTCGGTGGAGAGAACATGGCAAAAGATCCTGGACTGAACCTGACTACAGAAATATGGCAAGAGAACCTGACTAGAACCTGGTGACCGAACCTGGCTGGAGAACCTAGCAAGGGAACATGGCTACAGAACCTGGCTGGAGATCCTAAGCAGAACCTCTCTGGAGATCGAGACCAGAACTTGGCTGGAGATCCTGGCTAGGCTGCTGATCAACTGAACGCTGTCTCCGTGTCATTCCTTCTTCACCGACTCCGTCCACACCTTTGGGGACCCCTGGACCCGCTGGGGCTGGACCCCGGCAGTGCAGTCCCTGGTTGGGCTCAGAGCAGGGCCGATTGGGGAGCTGGGGCGCTGCCCCGTCATACACAGAGCAGGGCTGATCGGGAGGTTGCGATGCCACCCTCAGTCACGCTCAGGGTAGGGCCGATTGGGGGGTTGGGGCACCACCCCGTCACACTCAAGGCAGGGTCTATGGGGAGGTGGCGCCACCCCCTGTCATGCACAGAGCAGGGCCCATCAGGGGGTTGGGGAGCTCCCCCCGTCACGCACAGAGCAGGGCAGATAAGGGGGTTGGGGCGGCACCGTCTATCACCCACAGAGCAGGGCCGATCAGGGGGTTGGGGCGCCGCCACTCTCACACTCAGGGCAGGGCAGATGGGGAGGTTATGGCTCTACCCCGTCACACACAGAGCAGGGCCTGTGGGGGGTGGGGGGGTTGGGGCACCGCACCCTGTCACAGACAGAGCAGGGCCGATCAGGGGGTTGGGGCACCACACCCTGTTACACAGAGCTGCAGGGCGATCAGGGGGTTGGGGAGCTCCCCCCTATCAGGCACAGAGCAGGGCTGATCAGGGGGTTGGGGCGCCATCCCGTCATGAACAGAGCAGGGAGGATAGGGAGGGCACAGAGCCACAGGGCAATCAGGGGGTTTGGGCCCTGCCCCTTGTCACACTGATCCCGGTGCCGGGAGGCCTCTCAGCTCTGCTGATCCTGGAGCTGGGAGGCCTCGCGGCTCCACTGATCCCAGTGCTGGGAGGCATATTACCCTTTTACTATATAGGATAGAGGCCTGGTGCATGGGTGGGGGCCGGCTGG